>NW_025335558.1:15784-42856 GCF_004798865.1 Varanus komodoensis | reverse complement strand
TTTCTGCCCAACCCTACAATATGCCACCATTATGAATAGTATCAATTTTAGTTCTTCAAAACCACTGAAATGGTTGTAAAAATCAGCAAAATCAGGTCTGCTGACATTCTCTGTTTTCCTTCACAAAACTCATTACAACCTGGATCCATAAAGGATTGTGGGCTTTCTTCTTCTTCTTTTGCATTAATCTCTTTGCATATTTACTTGAATCTTCTCCAGGTGTATGTATTAGTTGTGCAACTTTTTGAAATTTCCTCCATTAATGTGTATGCATGGATGCTTTCCAAAAGTACTCATTTATTCATGTGCATTTTAAAAATGTGAATATGCTGACAAGTGCATCCTTTTTGGCTCATAAATCCTATTGCAAGCTCAGAAATGTATTGCATCCAAGTCCAAGCTTAGTCATGATAAACATGACAATCCTGATAAAATTGGGCTGGAACTAGTCTCTCACAGATCCTCATCACTGCACAATGATGTGCTGAAAAACACCCTATATGAGACCCACCCTTTCTACTAAATGTGCATATATTTCCATTTACACCCAAAGATCACCCTACAATCTGATTATAGACAAGACCTATATCCTCACATAATATAGGCAAGCTCTACTATGCAGTTATATTTCTTTTAATTCTTCAGTAAGATACTTCTATCCAGTCCATAATATCCACCAAGGAAAGTGCTGAAATGGATTATCAAAGCCTGAATTCAGAGGAGATCATAAAGCAGACCCAAGTTTTAAGTTTCCTGAGGTCTCTGAATTACCCTGCCCATGTTCCATTTGATGTTTCCCTGCTACCTCTTCCATATACTTGATTGCAAATATATCCACATATTTTTCTTTTCTTTTCCAGCCCCAAATCCAAATGCAGAAGAGACAGTGAACTGTACCACTGCCTGGTACCAGTGAACATGTCCTAAGTTTCTCTGGTTCTGTTTGGTCCAGCTGGCCACTTCTGCATCCAAATACTTTGAATTTATGTTTCAGGCAAATCAAAAGAATTCCTTTCATCACCCTTGGGGCACATTTTAGGTTCTTGCTCTCACCATAGATTTGTTGCAACTTCTGCTGATATTTTTTGGACATTTCTGGTATTGTGACCAAACAAATTGACCATACAGCCTCTCATGCCAACCTTCTGACATCCCTATTCATAGTAGTTCAGGGTAGGGGAAAAAGACCTTCTGAAGGCCAGCCAGGGACAGGACAGGCCATCCCATCAGGACCCTACAAACTGAAGCTAGTACTGACTCAGCCAGACAAGCAAACAGGTTCTGGGAGAAGGTGGAAGAGACTAGTTCCAAGGCATTTCCCATTTTTACCCTGATGCTGCTGGCTCAAATAGGTTATGAGAATGGGGGGTGGGAGTACAGCATGTGATATTTGTGGGGGGAGTGGTTTAAGTATTGAAGTTCATTTGACTACCAAAACCTGTTATAAGAACCTGTGCAATCTCCAAGCATTTTTCTATAGGCCAGAACACAGGAACACTGTTGCAGGTGAGGCGTCTTCAGTAAACTATGAAGCTAAATTATATCACTTAATTGAACTGTCGTGTCTTACCCCATCAACTGATTGCTTCATTGGCATATATCTTAGAAGGTCAATGAATCTTAGATTATGTCTTTTTCAGGGGAAAAATATTCCACGTGTACTGGATTTCACAATGTCTTTTTTGACAAGGGCTTGTCCAAATCAGCAAACTACAAGACATCTAGCACAATGCCCAGTAACTGCCTTATTTTATAATACATTATAAAATATTCAGACACAGTGATTCAAACACAGTGATATTTTCAGATCCAAGTGTTCTTTGAAATTGTCTACCTGTTTCTTGCAAGTTAAAACTTAGTGAAAATGGAGGTTCTCTGGCCTTTTGAAAAATGAAAGTCTGCTGAGGAAGAATTGGAAATTGGGAAGAAGACCATTGCAATAATGCGTTCACTACATCTATGACAGATGCGTGTCTATGCTGCATTTGGGGGCTTGAACAATGCATGCCTGTATATTTTCTTAGCTAAAATGAAATTACCATACAACCCTGATCTGTATTTATTGAAAGAAATTACTAAAGCATTTCCATCCTAAAGATGGAAGCAGCACCACTGATTTTAAGTAAGATTTTATTTCAAGCAAGTCCACCATGCATGCTTCCCTGGATAAAATCAATGTTCTTTCTTCCAAGTTATGTTTAGGATAAGTCATACAGGAAGAAAATGATTTTACCTCAATTCTTAGAAATCAGCCTTGAAAATAGCTAGTCACAAATGGCATGTATGTTGGGGTGAACACTGGCTCAAATGTAATGTGCCTCATGCTTTTGGAATCCATGTCTTTCATTGGTAGTTTTGGTTATATGCACTTTATTTACTTTTCAGGGAAAATAACATTTGTTCCTCACTGAGAATTGGGAAAAAAACTGATGGGATGTAACCAATATGTTTTCATCTTCAGTGGCTTGAAGAAAGTCTATAATCCCCAAGTAGTTTTTTATCTCCACTCAAATTATTATTTCTCCTCCAAGTCCCTAAGGTCTTCCAAGAAGCTTGCTTAATTGCAGTGCCATAGAAAACTAAAGCTTTAAGTCCCAATCAACCACATTGAGGATGTTTTAACTTCTCCACTCACAGAAAGTGAATTAGAGACCATTCAGCTCAGACTTCTGCACCAAAGAATGAAGCATCATCTAAACAGAAATTTTTCAAGGAAGAAGGTAGCATTTGTGGTCTTGGTAGAAGTCCTATTGCCTCTGGTGATATGCAAGGTTCCTTTCGAAAAATGTGCTATTGCTGAGCCTCTTCCAATTCTCCATGAATATTATCAGCCAGGAGACCTCATCATTGCTGGGCTTACTTCTCTAATATACATCTTTTCCAGTTCTAGTACCTTTGCAAATCATCCTTCTCAGGAACGTATTGATGCTCTTGAGTAAGGAGTTTTTGTTTCCTTGCCTTTTAAATGCTATATCGAACATCCATTTTGGTAATAGTGTCAAGGAAGAATGGGTATATGGGCATAGTATTTAGGGTGCTGGATTAGAAATCAGGAGTTCTAGCTTCTAGTCCTTGCTTGGCCACAAATATCATTGCTGACCTTGGAATACACATATACATCCTGACAGAGATCTGTAGTTGTTGGAGAATATCATGCACATGTGCAAACTAGCAGCTTCTCAGTTAGGGTTGCTGTTGAACTGATTTTTCAGAGAAATCAAAACTTGACCTGAATGTGCCAGTGTTGCAATGCATGTCTCTGAACTAGGACTATTGATGTGTGATATGGTTATTGAAGGTATATGAGACCAAAATGTCATTCTTGAGCAATAGTACATGTCACTCTCCCTGCAGGGTATTCATACAGAACTACCAGCACATTCTGCTCTTGGAATTTGCTATAAAGGAGATCAATGGTAATTCTGACATTTTATCCAACGTTACACTGGGTTTCCATATTTATAATAACCGTTTCAGTGCTACATCAACTTACCGTGCCGCAATGGACATCCTTTCTGCACAAACCAGATTCATCCCTAATTATAAGTGTAATGCCCAAAATAACCTGACAGCAGTCATTGGAGGACCTAACTCTGATGTTGGTCTACACATGGCAGACATTCTATGCATTTACAAGATTCCACAAGTAAGTTGAATGAGTCAAGTATGAGAGTTGCTCTTTGCTCTTATCATCTAGAGAAACTCTAATGTGGCATTCTGCAGGGTAAGATTGTTCAAGACAAATCAGCAAACATTGAACAATGCTTAAAGATGCAGTTCTAATGAAGGAAAATAGTTTTGTTCATCTTAGATTCATTTGCTCACAAACAATTCAGTTATTCATCTGTACAGTCATGAATATTGAATAAAAGAGTAATTTTGCATCAGCTCAACCACTTTCATGTTAGAGGAACTTTAGTTTCAGGATCAGGTATACCCAATAACAAGCATTAAACTATTATTTTACTTTATTCAAGGCTTCCTCAGTTTTCTCTGGAATAACCATTTAATAGAAGTGTTTCCATGGGCTAATGGCAGGGTTGGCTGTTAATTTAATTAGATTTCAGTTTCATAAGAATTTACCAAAAACAAACAAATAAAACCAATCAGAAAGGTCATCAAATTTGAAAAAGAAAGAACTAGAGATTAAGGACTGGAAAACCAGAGCTGCTCAGATATTAAAATTCTCCTACCTTTAACTGAAATCTCTGCTCAGACTGCTTAAAATTCCCTCCCCTCCCCATTTTTTTTCAGTTGTGCATTTTGAGAAAATTACGTATTTCAATTTACTTTATTTTAATGGTATATTCTAATGTTTAGTTCTGTGAACTGGGCATTTTAGAAAGGTTTGTCAACTGAGAAAATATATATCTTTGACTGGAAATTAAGGAAGAAATGAATGAATGAATGAATGAATGAATATGGGAGAAAATTCCCATGACAGATTTGTTCACTCATTTCTTTGAGAGCTTTGTACTTAATAATTTGAATTTAGGCTGCTTCTTTCATTTCATCTACATTCTGGAAGACAGCATGCTCTGACAAAATCAGATTTAAAAATGCAAATGTGTCCATTGCAATTTATGTACCTCCTACCTTCCACTGGCTCAAAGCAGTCAACAAATATATAGAGCTCTGCATACAGTTAATGAACAGCATACACAGAAAAAGAGTGATACACCAGTGAAGAGAATTGTATAAAATGGCATATGCATGTGTTGGTAGACTCTGTGATAGTGCATTTACTAGGAACTTGGTACTTTTGTTCAACTAAATTTGCACAAATGATTGGAAAGTTTAAAAAGCAAAGCAAAACAAAAGCAAGTAAATTAAACCAGTAAATGAAATTTGCATTACTCAGAAGATGTCAGTCTACTGCACAATGCATGGGTTGGATTCATTGAAATCTGAAATTATCAAAAGCTGTTTTAGATTTCTCCAACATTCCTCTATAATCAGACACATTTATTAAGGTTTCGGTCACTTTTTTTCTGACAGGTTCCCAGTCCTTATCAATTATGTGGCATGGGGGGACATCACAGTCCTATCTCTATTGAGAATAACTTTTATTTTTGAATCTGAACTGGTGCCAATGGGTGAGAATTTCAGTTCACTTCTTTATCAGACTTTACCATTATTGGCTGTGTTTATCTTATTCAATATTTGAACAATAACTAGAAATTTTAAAAAAGAAGAAGAATGGGGAAGAAAGTGGAAATGAACAATTTGTCCATCCCTAACAGTGAAGTTTCTGTAAACTACAAGAATCAATATAATTTTTTCTTCTTCTTTAAAGTATCGCATATGATTAGAAGAAAGATATAGCCACTAGATTTTATTTCCAAATGAGTTTGAGATTATGTCAAACTTAAACCCATATTAGGCGAATGCACATGCACTATTTTATGCTGTAAGCTGCACAGGAAACAATTTCATTGAAGAGCTTTCTATAAAACAATAGATACAAAATAGAGAATTCACATGAGATTCCCTTGAGGCTACTGAGATCTAGGGAGCAGGCAGCAAAAGAAACAGGAAATCTAAATAATACAGAGGCCCAGAGTTCCTCTGAGCTTCTTTTTACTTGTGTCAAAATATCATGCTCCTTTTGCCAGCTGTGGCAACTGTACTGAAGACTGTTCTTCCAGCTTCTCCTGTATTAATATATATTCAAGGACTATGACTACTAAGTACCCCATCTTCAAAGAAAAGCTTGAATATACCTGATCCATAATTAAATAAAACAAACGAAGAATTGAGTCTGATGATCTATTGAGACAAGAATTGAAATCATGCAAGTGAACTGCACGAATGTTTCCATATTTATTTATTTATTTATTTATTTTTATTTTATTTCATTTAGAGACCACTTTTTTCCTAACAAGGAATTCAAGGCAGCTTAATTGATTCTCCACTCAGTCTTACCTTCACAAAAACAACCCTATGAGGTACATCAGACTGAAAGTCTGTGACTGGCAGAAAGTCACCCAGTGAGCTCCCTGACTGAGTGGGTACTAGAACCTAGAGCTCCTGAGACCCAGTCCCACATTATTCACCACTCTGCTATACTGCATAATGTAGACACACACAATTTGAATCTTTCTTCTCCTTCTCCTGTCTGTCTGTCTCTGTCTGTCTTTCTTTAGCTCACTTATGGCTCCACTCCACTAATGAGTAATGAAATGCAATATATTTTCTTCTATCGGATGTTCCCCAAAACTTCCATTCAATATATGGGGATTCTCCAGTTATTACTGCATTTCAAGTGGACATGGATTGGAATACTGTATGTGAATGATGACAATGGACAGCAGCTAATTCAGAATGTGCTTCCCATGTTTATTCATAGTGGCATCTGCTTTGACTTTGTACAAAAATGCCCCCAACATTCCTTTTCCAGCAACACTGATAAAATGGTGTCAGAAATTATTGAAATTTGCAAACTTGTTGCAAGTAGCACTGCCACAGTGTTACTAGTACATGGAGAAACTGGAACAATGATTATAATACGGCTACTGTTGAGGATTTCAGAATTTGAGAATATAGCTTGGAAGGTCAAGGGTAAAGTATGGCTTATGACAGCACAGCTGGACTTCACCTCATTTTCTTTTCAAAGGAGTTGGGATATACATTTCATCCATGGTGCTTTATCTTTTGTCAGTCACACAAAGGAATTGTTGGGATTCCAGGAATTTCTTCAAATGAGAAACCATACATCTAACAAGAACGATGGTTTCATCAGGGATTTCTGGGAAAATGCATTTAGCTGTACCTTCCCCAATTCAATAGTTGACAGGAAGGCTGGTAAAATGTGTTCTGGGGAGGAGAAGCTGGAAAAACTTCCTGGATCTGTTTTTGAAATGCGAATCTCTGGCCATAGCTACAACATCTACAATGCTGTCTATTCTCTTGCACATGCATTGCATGTTATACATTCATCCACATTCAAACCCAGAGCAATGGTAGATAGAGAGAGATGGAATCAAAAGCCATGGCAGGTAAGAAACTGAGCAGAAACAAATGCAGGAGGATTCAGTATGATTTTGGTTGCAAAGAAGATACTTAGAAGGAGTATCTAGGCTATGTATCAGTTTTGAATAATAAATTTATTGGAGCTCCTGATTAATTCAAATCCAAACTAAAATGACTAATTTGGCCATGTGTGTATGTATACTCACTAGGACTATGCTGGTGGAAAAATTATAGGGTATAAGCATGTGGGCAAAAATGTACACATCTCTTTAATCTTATTCTTTATTCTCCTTTTTTCACTTATATGATTTATTAATGTTGTCAAACGGAATTGTGTGATTTTAGTATCTCAGGTGCATATTCTGTACATCAATGTGCACGTAAGTAGTCCTTCAAGTTGGCCTTGTTATTTTACAACATTGTCACAAAGTAATATATCCAAAACTTAGGCAAATTGTACTTTCTACAATCCATCCAGCCATCCATCCATCCATTCATTTTTTAATGAAAAACAAAATCAGTCTGGAAGCTCCATAGGCATAGCTGCATGAGCTGACCTGCAATGGCTACCTATTCACAACAAGGCCAAGTTTAAGACTTTGGTAGTAGTTTAGAAAGCATTAACCAATTTTGAATCAGTACACCCACATTATTTCCTGTCATGAAAAGTAGATTACATTTCTCAGTTCCCTAAGCAACAGTGTCCTCTACAACAGCTTTCATGGAGCAGACCAGGGTTTTAATTCTAAGCGGTGCCACCCAGGACCTTGAACAAGATATGAGTGTTGCCAGATCAGTTTTAAACAGATTTAAAGATTCCCTTATAGGATATCAGCAGAGAACTAAAGAGGAGATTGCAAAGAATTGCAATAAATTATTTCTGTCTGTCTTCACTGCAGATGTAGGCCAGATACCTGTGCCTTAAGTGACATTTTCCAGAAAGAAGCCCAAGAAATTGAGGCAAATGCTGGAAAAGATTAAATGTTCTTGATCTCATTAACAGATTGGAAGCTAATCTATCAGTGGTCCTATCTTAGAATGGTATTTATCTCTGAGTGAATTTGGAATGTAAAATTGCTTTTTTTCCAATGTAATTTATTCATTCATTTATTTGATTTCTATTGTGCCTTTTTTAAAAATTAGAACTCTAATCAGCTGACATAATTCTCCTCCTCTTGCTCTCAATCTTGTCTTCACAACAACAATTCTGTGAGGTAGGTTAGGGTGAAATTCTGTGACTGGGCCAAAATCTCCCAGTTGGCTCCATGGCTGAGCAGGGACTGGAACCCAGCGTCCCATTTTCATGCTCTTAACCACTACACCACGCTGGCTCTCATATATAACATGTTACTAAAAAACAATCTCTGTATTAGAGGGCTAGTGAATAGACACTAAAGCACCATTTTTTAAAAAGAGAGCCAAAGAGATCTGGAATGTTTTGTCAGCTTCAGAGGACCATTTTTTTCTTTGCTAAAAATGTATAAATAGCTTATATTTTGCTGGAGCCCAGCACAGGGTGCACCTTCTCCCTTACCTGACCCACCTCAAAACTTCCATGAACCATCCGCAACCAAATCTCTCCTACACTGCTAGGAGCAACACCAGTATGTTGGACCATTTCCTCAGTACAACCTACTTCCCCCACTTTACCTATTTCTACTTCCAATGACACCTGACTCTGTTAACATGCGGCCATGGTAATGGTCCAACAACAAGCAGGAGCAATACAAATAGCATAGGTACCACTTCTAGCAATTATGAGTCATTACACTGGCACCGCCATTGGGGTGGTCTTGGGCAATGGACGTTATGGTTTTGGGGGTCTAACGGGTCTGCATAGAAGAAGGCGGGACAGATGGTTGACACCTGGCCCCCCTTCTGGTTACTCCCCCAGCCGGAGGGTTCTGGGTAGGCTTGTCAACTGCCCCTCAGGCCTGACGGTGCTGCTGCTCAATGCCAGGCCGGTCCATAATAAGTCATCCCTCATCCATGACTTGATTGTGGATGAGGGGGCCGACCTGGCCTGCATAACAGAGACCTGGGCAGGAGAAGAGGGGGATGTGTCCCTCTCTCAACTGTGCCCACCCGGGTATCTTGTCCAGCACTGACCATGCCTTGAGGGGAGGGGGGGTTGCTTTGGTTTTCCGAGCTTCCATCTCCCTCATGGGGTTTCCTGTTCTCTCGAGGTCAGGTCTAGAGAGCCTCTACTTGGTGTTGGGCAACTGAGACCGATTGGGAATTCTGTTGGTGTACCGTGCACCCTTCTGCCCAACAGTCTCCCTGCCTGAGCTGACAGAGATCATCTCAGTCCTGGTGTTGAGGACCCCCAGGATGTTGGTCCTGGGGGACTTCAATCTCCACGCTGAGACTGGTCTGACTGGGGCAGCTCAGGACTTCATGGCCTCCATGACGGCCATGGGGCAATCTCAACATGTCACTGGCCTGACCCATGAACGTGGACACACTCTGGACCTGGTTTTCTCAACAGGGCAGGAAGTGGGTGATTTGAGGGTGAGGAATTTATGTCTGACTCCCCTGTCAGGGTCAGACCACTTCCTCATGAGGTTTGAGCTCGAGAGCAGCCTTTCCCTCTGTAAGGGTGCGGACCCGATTGTGCTGGTCTGCCCCAAGAGCCAGATGGATCCGGATGGTTTCCTGAAGGCCCTGGGGGAATTTCCAGTTGACAAGGCTGGTGCTCCTGTTGAAGCTCTGGTCGAACTGTGGAATGGGGAAATGACCAGGGCTATTGACACGATCGCTCCTAAGCGTCCTCTCCTGCTGGGCAGAGCCCATTCATCCCCTTGGAACACATCTGAATTATGGGCGATGAAGCGGGTTGGGAGACAGCTAGAGCATAGGTGGAGGAAATCACAGGTTGAATCTGACCGAACACATTTAAGAGCCCATTATCGGGCCTATGCTGTGGTGGTGATGGTGGTGAAAAAGAAAATTTTCTCCATGTCCATTGTCTCCTCACAATGCCGGAGCTCCACAATCCGGTGGAGCTTTTTTGGGTGGTACAAGGTCTGGTTCACCCAGGCCCTAAGAAAGACCTGGTACCACCCACGATGGCCCACTGTGACGACTCTGCCAAGCATTTTAAGGAGAAAATCACTCAGATTCATCACGAACTGGACTCCACTAGTGACTCAAAGCATTCAGGGGAGGAGCCAATGTTGCCATCTGGTCCACAATTGATGGATGAATTTCAGTTATTGCAGCCTGATGATGTGGACAAGGTGCTTGGACAAGTACGTTCCACCACCTGCTTACTGGATCCTTACCCATCTTGGCTACTCAAGAAAGCCAAGGACAGGATAGGGACCTGGATCCTGGATTTTGTCAACGCCTCTCTGAGGGATGGCCGGGTACCTGCCCCTTTAAAGGAGGTGGTAGTCTGACCTGTCCTAAAGAAGGCTTCCCTGCATCCAGAGATAGCCACCAATTATAGACCAGTGGCCAACATCCCATTTCTGGGCAAAGTGTTGGAGTGGGTGGTGGAGGGACAACTCCAAGCACTCTTGGATGAAACTGACTATCTGGACCCATTTCAGTCCAGCTGCAGACTCAGGTATGGTACTGAATCTGCCTTGGTCGCCCTGTACGATGACCTGTGCAGGGAGAAAGACAGGGGGAGTGCATCCCTGTTGGTTCTCCTGGACCTCTCAGCGGCTTTCAATACCATCGACCATGGTATCCTTCTGGAAGGCTAGTGGGATTGGGGGTGGGGACACTGCTCTGCAGTGGTTCTACTCCTATCTTAATGGCCAACTCCAGAAGGTGGTGCTGAGGGACTATGGCTCTGTGCCATAGCAGCTATGCCATGGAGTTCCGCAGGGGTCCATGTTGTCCCTCATGCTATTTAACAGCTGCATGAAACCACTGGGAGAGGTCATCAGGAGGTGTGGGCTGCAGAATCAGCAGTACGCTGATGATACCCAGCTCTACCTCTTGTTTTCTACCAATACAGGTGAGGCAGTGGCTGTACTGAACCGGTGCCTGGCCAAGGTAATGGGCTGGTGAGGGCCAATAAACTGAAGCTCAATCCAGACAAGACGAAGGTCCTGTTGGTAGGTGGATCAGGCTTTGGGATGGGAGACTTTGACCTTGTCCTGAATGGGGTTGCACTCCCTCTTAAGGACAGGGTCCACAGCTTGGGAGTGCTCCTCAACCCAGAGCTATCATTGGAAGCTCAAGTGACAGCGGTGACGAGGAGCGCTTTCCTTCAACTTCGGCTGATCCATCAGCTGCGTCCCTACCTGGAGAACGACTGCCTGGCAACAGTGACACATCCATTGGTCACTTCCCAATTAGACTTCTGTAATGTGCTCTACGTGGGGCTGCCCTTGAAGATGGTTCAGATACTTCAATTGGTGCAAAATAGAGCTGACAGGCTGCTGATGGGGACTGGGCATTGTTCTCATATAACCCCAGTCCTCCATCAGCTCCACTGGCTCCCCATTGAAGTCCGGGCCCAATTCAAGGTGCTGGTTATCACTTACAAAGCCCTGAAAGGCTTAGATCCTGGTTACCTAAAGGAGTGCCTGTGTCCATATATGCCCTCCCACCCCTTGAGATCGGCGGCAGAGGCCCTACTCCAGGAACACTCCGTGAAGGATATTAGGAGGGTGAGTACTCGGAGGAGGGCTTTCTCTGAGGTTGCGCCCAGCCTATGGAATGCGCTCCCCAGAGAGGTCCACCTGGCACCGTCGTTATTTGTTTTTCGGCGCCAGGCTAAGACCTTTTTATTTATATGCTATTTTAATTGTTAAGGTTTATTTTAAACTGACCAGGCTGTTTCCACTATTTTATTGTATTTTATCTTATGTATTTTATTTATTCTATGTATTTTTTGTATTTATATGCAAGATTTTAATTATTGTAAGCTGCCCCAAAGCTTATAAGCTGTCTAAATAAATAAAATACCACAGTCATGACAATTATCAATTGTATCATAAGCCTCTGTTATGCATTTAATGGAAATATTCAACATGGCAAGCTAACTAACCATTGTTTCATTCTTTTATTTTTTTCATCCTAGTTAATTACTCTTTTTTTCTCCTATTTAGCTCCACCACTTCCTGAGACAAGTCTCATTTAACAATAGTGCAGGAGAAACTGTGTATTTTGATGAAAATGGAGAGTTAGTAGCTGGATTTGACATTATAAACTGGATCACCTTTCCAAACCAGTCCTTTCTTAGAGTAAAAGTTGGACAGGTTGACCCAAAAGTTTCCAAAGATAAAATGTTCTCCATAGTTGACGATGCCATTGAATGGGCCAGCATGCTTAACCAGGTAGGTATCACTGCTGGGAAAAGGAAATGACCCTGAATTCTACCTTAACATTATCTTTTTTTCTCAAGTCACAATTTGATTTGAAAGCTCTCTTTCACCCAGCAAACATTTGAAGAAATAACAATTTATGCTGCTTTGACAAACATATTCATCAAGAGGCTTTTTAAATTTTTATTATAGTTTTAAAAAAAGCATTCAAAACTATTTTAGCCACAAAAAGCCTTGGCAGTAAGGGAAAGAAATGCAAAACAAAACCTATGATGATGAACAAGTTATACATAGTCAATTAATATTAACAGTTTGCATAAAAGGGCTGTCAGTTATAACAAGTCACATTTTTCTGTATGGTCCACCATATTCAGAGTGTAGTCCCATTTGCCAGAGACCTTGATCACATAGACAAACTCTTCAGTACCAACCACCTGTCCTCTCTAGAAGCTATGCCATGAATTCATGGGTCTGTTAAACTAACTGTACCTGATGTATGACATAAAATCCCTGCAAAACAGTAATGCTTTCCTTTTCATTTATGATCAGTCAAGGCCCCTTTCTCTGTGTAATGACCACTGCTGTTTAGGTTATAGAAAGGCACAGAAAGAAGGGAAGTCATTTTGCTGCTATGATTGTCTTCCATGTCCAGCAGGGAAAATTTCAAACCAAACAGGTAAGAAATACAGTTTATAGAGTTGATAATTTCAAATATATTTGCTATGATCCAGCAAGTGCAAAGGGGAAGAATTTCCCTTTTTTCCTTTCAGTTGATTGCAATTCCATGGTGGATGTTACTGTTATTTAGTCAAATATAACTCTGTTATAGCCACAAATGTGTATTCAGTCATAATTAAAATTATTGGTTTAAGACCAGAGTTAAGATGGCCTCATGATATGCCTGGTGATCAATAACAATGTTGTACTCTTTCACAAATTGTGCTTAATCATAACTTGCCCTCTACAAAGCCACACATCCAGATGGAGATTTGCAGATTTCTCCAACAACCTTCTCCAACAACTTTCCCCTTTGCTGCCCCTTTCCAGTTACTGTTGTTTTCCATAATATTAAACCTAGACCGTTATTGATAGAACTAAAACTCATGTATGCATTCAGCCACTTCACATTTCTGACTCATATTCAGCTTGTGATTGATTACACCTCCAGGATCCTTTGGACACATACTATTACCAAACCAGATATTCCATATCATATATCTCTTCATTTATTTTCATTCTTTTAATTGAAGAGCATTGCACAACTCTGTTAATTGTTATTTTCTGCCCAGACATCTAACTTACGATGGATATTTTGAATGCTGTTTCTGACTTTTAGGGTTTAACTATTCCACCCAGTTCTGGGCCATCTGCAAATTTAATATACATTCCTCGAACCTCTTCATTCAAGTCATTAATAAAAAAAAGTCAGAGTGTACAGGTCTATGACCAAACTCTGGAGCACCGTATTTAATGCCTTCCTCTGGTTTGATGAAGGACCATTGACAACAATTCATCGGCTGTGGTTGTCAAGCCAGCAACAGAGCAATCTAGTGGTAAAATCACATAAGCCATGACTAAAAGAAATGCCAATCAGGATATTATGGGGTAATATGTCAAATGCTTCCTGAAATGATAATTGTATGATACAATTTGAAGTAGCCTTACAGATTGTGATCTAGCAGCTCTCATTCATGCAGTTATACTTCTGAACTGCAATATCTTTAATGCATAGAAACCAACATTTTATCTTTTAGATATGGATGATTGTTTCCATTGTCCGGAGGATCACTATTCTAACAACAACCATGATGCATGCATTTTGAAAAATATAAGTTTCCTGTCTTATGAAGAACCCCTAGGAGTCACTTTGGGCTTTCTAATTCTTTTCTTTTCCATAATCACAGTTTTGGTGCTCTGGATATTCATCAAGCACCAGGACACTCCCATAGTCAAAGCCAACAATGAAAAACTTACCTACATTCTTCTCATCTCCCTCCTGCTCTGCTTTATTTGTGCATTGCTGTTCATTGGACGACCAAACAAAGTGATGTGTCTTTTACAACAAGCTGCTTTTACTGTCATTTTCTCAGTGGCTGTTTCATGTGTGTTGGCCAAAACTCTCATTGTGGTTCTAGCATTTATAGCCATCCAACCAGGATCCAGAATAAGGAAATGGGTGGGGAAACCAATGGCCAGCACTACTCTTGTTTCCTGCTCCCTCTTTCAAGCCACAATTTGTACCGCATGGCTTTCAACATCTCCTCCATTCCCAGATATTGACACAAGTTCAATGTCTGAAGAAATTGTACTGGAATGTAATGAAGGGTCAGCAGCTATGTTTTACTGTGCACTAGGATTCCTGGGTTTCCTGTCCAGTGTAAGCTTAATTGTGGCATTCCTAGCCAGGAAGCTACCTGACAGTTTCAATGAAGCCAAGTTCATTACTTTCAGCATGATAGTGTTTTGCAGTGTTTGGGTGTCCTTTGTTCCATCTTACCTGAGCACTAAGGGCAAATACACTGTTGCTGTGGAGATCTTCTCTATCATAGCTTCCAGTGCAGGATTGCTGTTTTTCATTTTTACTCCCAAGTGCTATATTATTTTGCTGAAGCCTGAGCTGAACAACAAGGAGGAGCTTATAAGAAGAAATCATCATTTATAGTTTCCGATCCTGATAGTTTCTGATGCACCCTAACAATGCCTCAGTCTCACACAATGATATCCTGAGTGAGAACATTGAAAGAAGCAGTTTACTTGAGTTGTAGGGCAGACCAGGGAAGAGGAAAACTGTTGTGCAAGGCCTCTACCTATCTAAACCCACTTGCTTCCCTCTTATGCAGGATAAATATCCCTGACCTTTCCTTGGTCAATGAACAGATTGCTGCCTCAGAACATGCATTGTCAGTAATCTGTAAAACCTCAGGGCAGCCTACCACCTATCTCAGGTCAAAAGACGATGCAGTGGAGGCACTCCTGGCTAGTCCAACCAGCCTGGATCTATTTCTGGTCATTTCAAGGGCTGCCTCAGTACTGCTGAGACCAGTGCTGATGTAGCAATGGGATCACTTGACTGTTCAAGTCCACTTCTACATTTACTTGCCCAGTCACCTTAAGCATAGTAGAACAGTGAAGGGGCTGCCTGAAAAGGCCCAGTTGATTGGTGAATAGAAGAAGCTTTGCTCAAGGCCTCCTATCACAGGATAATAGAGCAAAGCATTCCAGCAATCATGTAGCCTGAAAAGGGAGATGCTTTTTACCAACCTGAATGGATTGACACCTCAGTGCTTCTATTAGCAGTAATTTATGAGATGACAGGTGGGTGGATGGTCAGGAAAGGGAGGAGGCTTACAGCTGTTCACAGAGAAAAAGAGGTGGCAGTGGAGCACCTGACATTCATTGGTCAATGAAGGGCTGCAGGGAAGAGTAAGGGCACAGGCCTGGCTAGTTAATATTGGGCAAGATCATCAGTAGCCATGGAAATGTCAGAAGGGATTCCTTGACTTTATGGAGGTGGCCTTAGCTGGCTGCTGCTGTTCTTTGAAAACTGACAATGTAGATTTTTATTGTATTTTGGAGAGATCATTGGAGAAGGTAATAAAAAAAATTAAAAAAAAAGTAGAGAAGATCTGAATGATAAACTGGTTTCAGTTTCATTATTGTTTTGAAAATGTATAATAAATTAAATTCACAATAGTCTATGGAGCAAATTCTTGTCTCCCTCATTCTTTGAAATCAGGTTTCAGAACTGATGCCTTCCAGATTGCAACAGGATTTGTTGGTTCACTGAGAAAGATAACATTTCTGCCAGAGTGTGTGTGTGCGTGTGTGTTCCTCTTCAGTGAAACAGACTGTAACTGATTATTTTTCCTCTAATTGTGAAACAGACCAGTATCTATTATCCAAGTCCCCAAGGAGTTCCGGGGACAATAAGGAACCATAAGAAGCTAACGCTGAAGACAATCAAGTCTCCATAAAACCTGCATGTGCGGACTTCACTTCTTATAGCCACCCTTCAGATCACTTGACTGTATGACAATTCAGCTCAGGCTGTAATACTCAAGGGATTAAGCATGTACTTAGAGATAAACTGACACCTAGAAGAAGACATTCTGTGTGAGATGGTAGCACTTATGCTCTTGGTATTGGTGCTGCTACTTCAGATAGTGCACGTGTTTCCAAGTGGAAAATGTACCATCAGTAAACCTTTGCCTTTTCTTCACAAATATTACCAGTCAGGAGACCTCATCATTGCTGGCGTTACTTCTCAAATCTACCACTTTTCCAGTCCCATTACCTTTGCAAATGATCCTTCTAGTGAGCATACTGAGGACCTTGTGTAAGGAAATTGGTGTGTTGCTCTGAGTGTGTGTGTGTTTTCAGTTAATCAGCTGAGGCATATACCAGATATTATATTGCAACCAGATAAGATAATACAGGATAAATGTAGAGAGATCCTTTTAAATATTTTTCTTCCACAAGATAATAAAAGTGTTATTTAAAAGATAGGAAATCCTATTGTAAGAAAAAGGTTAAAATTTGGAATAAATATAGGACTTTGTTTATCCCAATGATCTCAATGTTATACACAATTATGGAATAAGAAAGATTCTCAGAAAATCTGAGGAGGAATTTGAAGGAAGTATTGAAGAGTAAACATGTCATTAGGTTGAAAGATTGGGTAGAGAAAATGAAGAGTAAAGAAATAATATAAGCAACAAGGGGACGGGGTAAAATAAAGTGGTACTGTATATTTCAATTGGATTATTGAACTAAGATTTGATTGAAGAAAAATGGTAAATGCAGAGAAAATACTACATTTGAAGATATAATTTTACAGAAAGAAAAAGAAGACAATATGTGGATGAAAGGAATGACAAGAAGAGGAGAATCACTATGATCCTCTTAAAGGGTCTTGGGAAACAAATTTAATAAGAAATATTAGCACTGAAGAATGGAATGATATGTGGGATAAGAGAATTTTTAGAATTTATATCAATAAGAATTAAAGAGAATTTTTATAAACTGGTTTAGAAATGGTCCTTAACTCCAGGAAAACTGAATTACATGAACAATGAATATTCCAGTGTGTGTTGGAGATGCAACCAAGAAGTGGGTGCATATTTCCATATGTGGTAGAAGTGTAAATGTATAAATGAGTTTTGGGAAAGGATTTTTAAAGAAAATGGTAAAATATTGAATTTAAATATTGAAGTTGACCCTGGATTAGCACAATTGGCATTATTTAGAGAACAGACGGGACAAAATACTAGAGAATTGATGATAAATTTATTAACAGCAGTAAGATAAATAGCGAGGAATTGGAAAACCACAGGTGAATATCATATAGTTGACTGGTATAATGAAGTCTGGAAGATAGTTATTAATGATAATGAAAAATGGTTTAACAAGTGAAAATAAATTTGAAAATATTTGGAAACCTTTATTGAATAAATTTTAATAAAAGCAAAGAGGTGTGACCCACCACATGAGTCAATATAGTTCTGGAAGGGAAGTGGGGCAACCTGAATGAATGAATGATCTTACATTAAACAATTAGAGTTGCTGGTCCTAATGGGGGTAGCACTGATGTTGATGTGTTGTTTGATCAGGAATGTTTAGTTATAATTGTTGTTATTCTGTTAATTGAATTATTTAATTAATTAATTAAGAACTATATAAGACATGTGTCCAGAAACAAATCTCAAGGAGATTGCTCATAAAGGTCACTTTCTTTTCTCTGGAAGAATGGCTGACACTTAGGGATGAGCTTAAGTGCTTTTTCCTCAAATCCTGTCAGATTCATGAATGGTAACTGTGACACTAATTTGGGTTGATATAAAATGATTTGGATAGGAGATGGGGAAGTTCATGAAGCTTGTGAAAGGGGAATTCCTACATTTTTTGTTTGTTCCCATAAAATTATGAGAAGGAATCCTTCTGGACAGTACTCCAGAGATCTGGTGGGGCTTACCCAAAGTCAGCAGTGAAGCTGCTGAAACAAACAAAAAAGAAGAGTGAAGGTAAGAAGACAATATCGGACTTCCCTACCCCCGAAATTGTATGACATATTGCTTTTCTCTTGATTCAAATTCTGAAAAGGGGAGAGAGAGAGAATGAGAGAGAGAAGATATGACCAGCATTAGAGACACTACAATTTTCCCTTTGTTTACAAAAACAAAATGCTCTCCTCCCTTAGTCAAGCATTAATAGATATAGGGTGATTTCTTCGACATTCTTTAATTGATAAGCTTCAAGTCAATACTGGCAAAAGAGATAAGGTCTGGATCTAGTTGCCTATGATGTACACATGTGCAAATGAATAGCTGCTTCATTGGGGTCACTGTTGAACTGAGTCTCTGTGAAACGAAAAGTACAACTGAATGCATTAATTTTACTTTGCATTTCCCTACACTGGGCCTTTCAAATGCAATATGTTCAATCAACAGGATTGAAATACAGGAAATGTCATTTTGAAGCAAATGCATGATATCATCATATTTCCCTCTCCTTTCAGGGTATTGGTTCAAAACTATCAGCACATTCTGCTCCTGGAATTTGCTGTATGGGAGATCAACAACAATCCATACATCTTATGCAACATCACCCTGGGCTTTCATATATATAATAATTATTTCAGGACATCCTGGACCTATCATGCCTCAATACATCTTCTTTCCACCCCAAGCAGATTAATCCCTAACTATAAATGTGATTCCCGGACCAATCTGGTAGCTGTTATTGGGGGACCAGAGTCTGATATCAGCCACTCTCTGGCAAACATTCTGTGCATGTACAAAATCCCACAGGTAAGTTGGGTGCATATAGAATGGGAGCTGAAAATGTAATTTATATTCTTCTGGTCATTCTTGGGGTATTTTGTATAGACAGATTCTGGCATGGTTGAGACCTGAATGCTGCTTAAAGGTCAAATTCTGATGCAGGAAAGTGATTGTTATAATTTATGCTGCAACACTATATGCTCTCATAAAGAAGTCAATAGACCTTACATTTAAGTGAATGTCCATAGGATTGCTCCATTAGATAGGCAGACAAAATAAAGCACTACAGTTCATTTATTCATCAGTGTAACTACTCACATGCAAACAAGAAATTGTATTTTATATAAAGAGGAAGTTTGGTTTCTGGATCAGGTATACCTTAAGCAAAACCAAATATTAAAGTGTGTCCCCCTCCCTCAGCTTAGGCCTGAGATAAGCTGGATCAGGGATTTCTCTGGAATGATGATGGTGATGATGAGTTAAGTATTCATTTTACCTACATGTCACCAATAGCAAAAGCTCTCTGACATAACAGTAGCTTCTTTCAGCAGCTAACACTTCTAGGAAGACATTATTCTTCATGACTTTTTATTATTACATTGCATTTATATCCTGCCCTTTTTTCCTCTTAGGTATCATAAATAAGTATCATTTCTGTCTTACAGTAAAATAAGCTAGCAAAATAAGATATGAAATAAGAATGTATGTCAGAATAGAGAAACATCACTAAATGAATTGTTAGGGGTTTCTTTTTTCCTTTGGGTTTAGAATTATTGCTGTGCTATATAATTGTTATTTGTTTTGTTTCCTCTTCCTGTTGGAAATCACTGTAGTTAATCAGTTTGTAGTGCAAGCTGATCAGAAAACAATGCTATTTGGTGAGCTTTATAAATACAATAAAGAGCATGTGGTAAAAGAACATTGGAAAAGCAAGGAGGGATTTTTACCATGCAGAAATTCCATGGCTTTCCAGTTCTTGTTCCGGTCCATTAAAATATCTCCTTGAAACTATCATTTTGTTTCATATTTGCCATTCATGTAGTAAAATCATCTGAATCAATGCTTATTTTTGTGCAGTGATGTGGGATTTACACCATGTGCACAGAAAAGTCTGCATGATTCATATTTGCATGTTTAACACAAAATGAAATCTAAATTCTGATGATGTATGGAGGCAAGCAATAGCATTTGGCAAAAGTAACACATTGGAAATCAATCTCTCTCTCCTCCTCCTCCTCCTCTTCCTCCTCTTCTTCATCTTCTTCGTCTTCTTCTTCTTCCTTAAGGTCACATATGGGTCTGCTCCTGCAAGAAATAAAGAAGCTCAAGGTATGTTCTTTTACAAGATGTTCCCAAATGCATCAATTCAAGATAAGGGGATCCTTCGGTTATTGCTCCATTTCAGATGGACATGGATTGGCATATTATATGTGAATGATGATAACGAACAGAAGATTATTCAGAATGTGCTTCCCATTTTTATGCAGAGCCGCATCTGTATTGACTTTTTAGAAAAATTGCCAAAGCAAACATTTGCCAGTAATGTACATAAACTAGTGGATGATGAGATTAAAATATGCAAAATTGTCATGATGAGCACAGTCACAGCATTGCTTGTATATGGCGGAACTGAGACTATGATTCTTGTGAGGACATTGATGAAGATTTCAGAATTTGAGAATATACCATCAGGATCAAAAGGCAAAGTTTGGATTATGACAGCTGAGATGGAATTCACATCACTCTCCTTACAAGCAAATTGGGATATAAGCTCGATCCATGGTGCTATATCTTTGGCAAGTCATTCAAACCAATTGTTAGGATTCCAGAAATTTCTTCAGATGAAAAATCCTATGTCAAAAAAGGAAGATGGATTTATCAGGGATGTTTGGGAAACAGCATTTCACTGTTCATTTCCCAACTCTGTGGTAAGCTGGGAGGCAGAGAAAATCTGCACTGGGGAGGAGAAGCTGGAGTCACTTCCAGGATCCATTTTTGAAACCAGCATCACTGCTCACAGTTACAGCATCTACAATGCTATCTATGCTGCGGCCCATGCTTTGCAAGCCATGCGATCATCCAAGGTGAAACACAGAGCCAAGGCAGGAGGAGTGAGATGGAAGGTTCTGAATCAATCCCCATGGAAGGTAACATCTTGAGAAAATGAAATGCAGGAGAGCTCATCATATCTCTGGTAGCACCAAGAATGCATGGAAAGAATAGAAAACCATTTCAGCAAGCAAAGAGGGCAGTCTTAGCTTTTATTGTATGTCCTACTCACTGCTATTGCTGCTTCCATTAAAAAAAATTCTCTATTTGCTAATTTTTCAGACATGTCTGATGAGTGTAATTCAGAATGACTAGACTCTGTTGTTGTTTTTGTTGTTGTATAGGCTTTTCTGGTGGTGCTGCAAACATCTTGTAGCCCAGTATTTCCAATATCCACCCTGGTAGTTGTTCTGTGGGAGAAGACACAACATGTGTACATTTCTGAACCCCAAATTATACTGCAAAACCTCAAATGGGTGTAGGTTTTATCCTGGGTTTGGTTTTGTTGGAAAACCCACTTCATTCTGGGAAGTACTCAAAGGGAGGCATTTTGGTATTTTGAAAGTACAAGACTATTTATAAAGGTCCTGGAGGCTGATGAAAAGTGATGTATTATCTAAATGTTTTTGATGTTCCTGGAAGGGGGCTTAATTGTTTGTACATTCAAAACAGAAGACATATCATACCCTCTAAGTTGGTCAAATTAAATATCATTCTGCCATCATGTTTACAGTGTACTTTTTTGATAGTCTGAATCTAGGTAGAGAGGCTGAAAAGTCATGTTTGTGTGCAGAGGTTAATAACAAGGAACCTCTAAGGGTGTTCTCTTTCATTCTCTTCCAGAGAATGTTTTAACCAGGATGAAAACACAGCTTTGATGACATAGAAAATAAGTTTTGGTGTGGTCTGAATAAATTCTCTACACAGAAAAAGTTTGTGATTTACCTCCATCCCCACATACTTTGATACATGTAAAGAGGCACAGACACCTGTATTTATCCTTCCTAAAAATGTAGAACCCTGCAAAAATGAATTACTTGAGAGAAGATGGGAATGAGCCTACGTATCATAGTTCATGTCTTTCTCATTCAACCTTGCATATTCTCTATACAAAAACAGCTTGGTATTTGCCACATGTTCTCCTCCACCACTGGTTCCTTGAGTACACACAAATGCACACACTGTCTTTGAACTTCTGGCAACTCTGATTGACCATTTTCCCAATTTCCAACTATAGAAAAACCTGCAAAACTGAGACTATTGGGATGAGTGTGCACACCACAGTTTATTTTGGGTTTTTTGAAACACTTAGAGTACTCCAGGACAGCAGCAGCAGCAATGAATCATCTCTCTTCTGTCTCCAAATGTCTCTGCAAGGCTTTACACACAGTGCGGTTTTGCACACAATGGCTGGCTAGGGAAGGACATCAGGTTGCAACCTAGAGAGCCCCTGTGTCTTTTTAACACCAGCACAGACATAGACACATTATAGCCTGCATTATTTTCCTACCTCCTTCACCCTCCATCCCCTCCTGCCTGCTCTGGTGTATCAGAATGGTAGAAAGTTTAATTCATTCTGTATTCCAGTATGCCTATTAGAGCAAAAACAGATTTGCAACCAGAGAAAGGGGACTGTATATGGTGATACATACACTACTCAGTTTAGAATTACTACTACTATTGTTGCAAATGCAGATCCAAGCAGTTTTAGATGCTTAATTAAAACTATGACTGTTGAGAATCCTACTACTCACCTGCCTAAAGACTGCAAAAGCAATATTAACCATGGCATAGGAACTATATTAATCTAATTGTGCTTCCCCCCCAATTTTTTTTTTTTTTTTTTTTGGCATCCTCATTCTTTTTCTTCTCTGTTTAGCTCCACCACTTTCTGAGACACGTCTCATTTAACAATAGTGCTGGGGAAAAGATTTCATTTGATGAAAAAGGAGATTTAGCAGCTGGATTTGATATAATCAACTGGGTAACATTCCCAAACCAATCCTTTCTTAGAGTAAAAGTTGGAAGGATAGACCAAGAAGTTCCCCAAGACAGAATGTTCACCATATTTGAAGATACCATTGAATGGCCCAGCACATTTAACCAGGTAGGGTCCAGTGTAATGGTGTAGTGCACGAAGCCCCGACAGAAGCAGTGACTCATGAGGAGGACTTGCACTTGACACCCAGTGTTCAAGAGCCGATCCCACAACCCAGCGCAGGGACAGCTGAGCCAGCTGCTGCACCTTCCTCTCACTCCCAGCACATTGAGCAAACGCCTGAACATTTATCGAAGTCCGAGAGTCATGAGAAAGGGGAAGCTGCAAGGTCTACTCGGAAGGAGGCAGAGCAAACTGCCCCTTCCTCCTCTGATGCTGATCTCCCTGAGCCAGAAACAGAAGACACAGTGGGCGTCGTGGATTTCTCAAAAGCCCAAAACAGATGCATTTTACGCAGATATGAACAGCGACAAAACTTATTAATTGTTACATAAGAGAGAGCAAAGGCGTGACTTGGGAGGGTAATCCCATGTGGATTTAGGAAGAGAAGCCATTAGAGGGTTAACATCTGCATAGCAAGGACTGTTATTAGGGAACTTATCTATAGAGTTGTAAATCTGGTAGACAATTAGCATGAAAAGACATATGTTTTATTGCTCTTGAATGTGTGGATTGTTTACATACCCGGCTGCCAATCCTGACAAATGGTAATGGTCATGGGTTCTACCTCTCCCCTCTAGAAGTTATGCCATGAATGCATTAATTGATTACCTAACAATGAAATGATCAGGAAAATTAAGTCCCTCAAAATGAACAGACAGACAGACAAACCTACTGTGATTGTTAAAACCTTCTTCCCTTTCATTTATTATCAGTCACAACCTCTTTCTTTGTGTAACGACAACTGCTCTTTGGGTTATAGAAGGTCGAAGAAGGAAGGGAAGCCTTTTTGTTGCTTTGATTGTCTTCCATGTCCAGAAGGGAAAATTTTAAACCAAACAGGTAAGAGAAACAATTTATATTGTGGATTAGAACTCCAGTATATTTTATATAGAGAGAGAAGTGTGTGTGTGTGCGCGCGCGCGCGTGTGTGTGTGTAAATGCATATAGTGCATTGGTGCCACTATTCCTGATTTTACAAAAAGTTGTTCACAATTCCATGGTAGTGGTTGATAGTAAGAGGCTACTCTCTAACACTACTCTCTCTGTGTGTCCATTTGTGTGTGAGCACACTTTTTGGTAAGGTAAGTGTTACCATAATGCTACATTCATTGGCTAGTAATTTATTGGACTTATGTAACACACTGCATGCGGGGTTCCCCTTAAAACCATTTAGAAATGTCTACAAGTACAAATTGCTGCTAGTACAATATTGGCTGGGGTGGTACAAAGTATGTTTAAATATGCATAGGCATGAATTTTATGTATAGATAAATCAATCACATGCATGATTAGCACTGAACTCTGGATGAACTTGATATCCCCAAAGTGAGATAGTCAGCAGCAGTGATGACAGCTCTTCTTAATGCAACAATTCTTCGTTTTACTAAAAAAGAAGAATTTAAAATGGCTTAGATCTATACATACATCCTAGGAATTAGAACCTGAAATTAACACTGAGAAGGCTCAAGTTAACAAACATTTAAAGGCAAACTATGTACACTGGGATGAATATAATATTGTGGTTTGTGTGTGTGTGTGTGCAATCATGAAGTAGGGGGAAGAGAAAGAGGTATCATCATGGGATAATTTGAAAAAGGGGAAAGGAGCAGAGATGGAGTATGAACTGTGTAGAAGTAAAAGATAATGTGAGATTATCTCTCATTATGTGCTGACTTGTGAATCTCTGCAGAGCTCCATCTCTGAAAAAGAAGGGGAGACAGAGATTGGGTTGGCATGACATCCTAAGCCACAATGACTTTGAAACATGAAACCCTGCAGAGACAATTAGCAAGAGCAGTGGAAACATTCCATGTCTCAATGTGTCAGTAGCCTAGAATGTTTAAGCGATACTTGTGTGTGGTGGTGGTGGGATGCCTCATAGCAGGGGCAAAAGGATGTGGAATCAAATCACCCTTTTGTCATATCAGCTACAACGGATGACACTTAGATTGCAATGCAATTTGGGGAGGGGGGTGACACCTTAAAAAACCCTGCATGTCTTAGAAGACCTGCATGTTTGAAGGACTGCCTCCCCCTGTGTGAACCTCCTGGACTTTAAGAACAACCATCCTCCTTATATGTAGTGATCTCTTCAGAGGTAGTTAGTGGAAACATCCAAGTGGGCTTGCTCAGTGATGATATCCCATATACCTAATTCTGTATTTCATAGGTGAGCTTCCTCTTACATTAGGAGCTGAAGAATTTTCTTTTTAAGTAATGATTTGACCCTGCTGTTTCACATGATATACATTTTGCTAGTTCAGACTCTTTATATTATGATTTGTTATCATTTCATTTTTTAAAAATTTGTAAGTGGCTTTCAATGATCCCCATTTTGGTGTAGGGGTGGACTTTAAACGCTACTACAAGTGCTGCTGCTACTACTACTACTATTACTACTAATAATAATAATAATTGATTTTCAAAGGAATGTAGCTGTGCTGGACCAATCAATTGAGGCAAACATTACAATGGATCTATACCTCTAACAGGACAAATGTGGTTGTTCTTGTTTTATTAATATGAGCATGTATTAACATTCATGCACATGGTAATATTTTTTGACAGTTTAGTTAGACAAAATTTGGAGACTACACTACTGTAAGTAGTTAAGGTTGAGATAATGGTAGCTTCTGGTTTATTCTATGATGGGAGAAAGAAAACTTCCATTATGAGTAATGATGTTCTTATGGTTACATGGATGTTTTTTCCCCCATTTTTTTGACAAAAAAACATAATTACAATACATCACAAAAATAATAATATAACATAACAAAAACACAAGAATAAAAAAGTAAATAATAAAGTGGCCGGTTACATGGATGTTAAACTCAGGGTTCCTTTATTAACATCCCTGAATGTCTTATTACAAATATAAATGATGAAAATGTGTAAATGACCTTTCCAGTTTTGATCTATGAGTTCTCATTGAGGCATTTATAATAATATTTCCATAATATTAAACCTAGACCGTTATTGATAGAACTAAAACTCATGTATGCATTCAGCCACATGACATTTCTGACTCATATTCAGCTTGTGATTGATTACACCTCCAGGATTCTTTGGACACATGCTATTGCCAAACCAGATATTCCATATCATACATCTCTTCATTTATTTTCATTCTCTTAATTGAAGAGCATTGCACAACTCTGTTAATTGTTATTTTCTGCCCAGACATCTAACTTACGATGGATATTTTGAATGCTGTTTCTGACTTTTAGGGTTTAACTATTCCACCCAGTTCTGGGCCATCTGCAAATTTAATATACATTCCTCGAACCTCTGCATTCAAGTCATTAATAAAAAAAAGTCAGAGTGTACAGGTCTATGACCAAACTCTGGAGCACCCTATTTAATTCCTTCCTCTGGTTTGATGAAGGACCATTGACAACAATTCATCGGCTGTGGTTGTCAAGCCAGCAACAGAGCAATCTAGTGGTAAAATCACATAAGCCATGACTAAAAGAAATGCCAATCAGGATATTATGGGTTAATATGTCAAATGCTTCCTGAAATGATAATTATATGATACAATTTGAAGTAGCCTTACAGATTGTGATCTAGCATCTCTCATTCATGCAGTTATACTTCTGAACTGCAATATCTTTAATGCATAGAAACCAACATTTTATCTTTTAGATATGGATGATTGTTTCCATTGTCCGGAGGATCACTATTCTAACAACAACCATGATGCATGCATTTTGAAAAATATGAGTTTCCTGTCTTATGAAGAACCCCTAGGAGTCACTTTGGGCTTTCTAATTCTTTTCTTTTCCATTATCACAGTTTTGGTGCTCTGGATATTCATCAAGCACCA
>NW_025335558.1:0-15684 GCF_004798865.1 Varanus komodoensis | reverse complement strand
ACTCTTCAAATTACCTGTTGGCTAACATGGGTAAAAAGGATCTATAAACTATCTTTTCCCATAAGTTGTTGTTGTTGTTGTCCCCATAAGAACAGATTGCAGTGTTAGTTTTTGGAAACCACTGTGCAATTATGTTATGAATATCATCTTATATCATAGATCCACTCACCATAGCACATATGCACATTTTCTGTTACAGCCATACATTACCACACCATGCAGTTTATATAACCAAGCCCTTCAGTACAACATAAATTATTGCAGTTCCATAAAACAACAGTTATTGTAATTTTTCAAAGAGATAAAGCTGGCGGATTTATATCAGGCCTATATCCACCCAATTAAGTGAAGACCAATGTCAAGAAGACATCAGTAACAATGTTTATCTTTGCTGTAGACCTGGAAGGGCAGATGACTTTCCCAGCGAGTGGACTTCGCAAAGTATCTGTCCTCTCACTGCCCCTGCAAAAGACAAACGAACTCAGGAAAGGTTACAAGCAATTTGATTTTGAGGCTGTTTGTGGGAATTCTGAACCCTGTTGCCAAAGCCAGCTTCCTTCAGCTAAGCACTGGGGCAATGGAAGGAGGGAAGGCAGCACTTTAGGGTATGCATCCTTAGGCAACAGTCAAATGAATGCAATTTTTATGGATAACTGTTTTAATTTGCAAATAGGTTTGAAAAGCATGAAATGAAGACTGCAAACCATATTAATATTTCTACCATTCTGGGAACTCAAGCTTGAAAATAGCAGGGGGTTGGAACTGATGGCCTTCTAGGCCCCTTTGAACTGGATACGTCTATGATTCTATGTTCACAAGCATCTTGTGCAATGGGCTGGACACTGATATGAGATATGCATCTCTCATCATTTTGGAAACAATGTCTTCCAGATTCTAACTGGACTTACAGGTTTCACTGTATGTTCTTCTCATGGGTAGTTAGAGGGGCACAATTGTCTTTCTTCTCCACTAAATGTCAGATAAATTTCTCCTGGGATTGCATCAGTATTATTTCCTTCTTCAATAATGCATAGAGTGAACTGGAATAGCATAGTATCTTTCCTGCAATTATGAAATTAACCATAATTCATTCTCCTGATCTTCATGGCCTACCAGGGGCTTTTTATATTGTCCGCACCATTCAGAACTAAAAGAAGCAGCAGGCAGGACTTCGTTGACCTAGTTATGGTTATTTTATATTGTAGTATTCAAGGCTCAGTACTGCTGAGCAAGTGACCATTCAACACACACTGTAGCATCAAGGGACACTTGAATGATAATGAAGAAAGTGATAAAATGAAATAGAGAAGGAAATATGGTAGTGTGTGTGGTTTTGGTAGGGGTGCTTCTTCCTATGGTGGTATGCAAGGTTTCAGTTGGAGGATGAACCCTCAGTGTACCTTTTCCTGTTCATCACCAATGTGACCAGGCAGGAGACCTCATATTTGCTGCCATCACTGATCAAATCAACATCTTTTTCAGTCCTATTGACTTCGCCTATCATCCTTCTCAAGAACGAGTTGATGGCCTTATGCAAGGAGCTGGTATTCTGCTTGCGTGACGTTGTGTATCGGTTGAAATAATACTTGCAAGACTTGCTGGTCTTCAGGATTTGCTCAGTTATCTGTAGAAACATGGCTGGTACCAAGGACTGGACTGAATTTTTTTCTTTCCCTCTGCCCCTGAAAATAACTGTCTGATTTGCAGGTGCATTTTGTGAGGGCAGAAGGAGGAAGACAATATAGATGCCTTTTAAAAAGTTTTTGTGGGCTGAAAAGAGAGCTTGCAATGCAAATGACATTCACCTATCTTAAACAAGTACAGTGATTTTAGCCTTGCAGTCTGGCATTGTTCTGAGATATGTTCTTAGGGGGAAACATCCTGATGTCCAGAGCTACAAAATCGGCAGAAGCTGCTTCAGCAAAGTCAGCCATGGAGTTGTTCCCTTCAAAACTCTTTAAAATGAAAGAAGAAAATGCAAGAGATTTATTCCCCCTTGGAAACTGTATATTCCTACCCTGCCCACTAAGCAATATCACGCCTTCTCCTTTGTTTTTGTTATGTAGATTTGCATCAAAAGTCCTGTGAATAATCAGGAAAACCAATGAAGTAAAATGAAAGGGGACCAGTTATACTAGCAGCATACTCAGATGGATGGATGGATGGATGGATGGATGGATGGATGGAGTTTGATTCCTTTCCAAGGAAGCACAAAATTCACTGCTCCTTCAATCAGTAGATAGAAATATGTGTATCCAGAAACAAGCAGTCTTTTGTTACTGCTGCTGTTGGCCTGCTTTTCAGAGAAACCATAAGTGCAGTGGCATGTGCCAGTCTTAGTTCACATTCTCCATGTATTTCCCAAATGTACACTGAACAGAAATGCTCTTCTGAAGCACATCCATGGTGATCCTGGCTGTCACTCTCACTGCAGGGTCTTCATGCAGAAGTACCAGCACATTCTGCTAATGGAATTTGCTATAAAGGAGATCAATGCAAATCCACATATCTTACCCAATACCACCCTGGGTTTCCATATCTATAATACTGGATTTGGTGCAACTTCAACCTACCATGCCTCACTGGAACTTCTTTCCACACAAAACGGATTCATCCCTAACTACAATTGTGATGTTCATGCTAACTTGGTAGCTGTCATTGGAGGACTAAACTCTGACATAGGTCTCCAGATGTCAGACATCCTTTCTATTTACAAGATTCCACAGGTAAGCTGAGTGCCAATCATAGTTCTGCTGTAATTCAGGTGTGTTCTTGTAGAGATAGATAATGAAGAACTGAGTCAATGCTTAAGCAAAGAATTCAAACAAGCAAAACCAAACAAACCAACTCTACCCCAATTATTTTTGTTCTTTTCTTCTTATGGTGCTTTCTAGTATTGCTAGGTCAAAATTCCTGCCCCTCCTGCAAGCTGGATGCACCCCACTAATCCAGTCATAGAACTCAGTGGGTCTCCAGTATGTACTACAGGTGTTATGATGTTCCCCATTCCCATGAAATAGGTAGCTCACAAATGGATAGAAACCACTAGGTTTAAAATTCTACTGAAGAAAAATACTGAGAGCAAATGTTTTAAATTCTAAATATATGCACTCTGACAACATACAAAACTATCTGTATAATAAAATAACCAGACATAAAATGATCAAGGCAAACTAACTAAACTATGTACCTATTTTATCCAGGTCACTTGCCCAAGCATTGCCTTACTCATATTACCACCTCTATCATCCTGTTTTCTGGGTTCAATCCTTGACTCATCCTCTCTCCTTCCCTCTTATACTATTTTATATCTTAAACATAGTTTTTCCTGTTCCCCTACTCCTACTGGTCCAGTGGGTATTTGTTTATTCATTTCTGCAACATTAATTTATCTTTCCAAAATTCTTGCATTGAACATCTATTGAAACTTCTGCAAACAAGATGATCCCTTGCTTTCCTGAGCAATATTCTTACATTCCACATCTAATCCAAATGTTACTCCTTGGACAGTCACTGTTCAGAAAATACCCAACAAGCATTCGACTACATAATATTAAAAGCAGAACTAGAACTAAATATAAAACTAGGGAACAGTCCTTCACTGATCATAAGACCACAGGATTTGACTTAATCTTTCCATGGCATTGTGTGGACCATGGTAATTCACAACCATTCATTTATTCATCTGTATAGGGGCCAAATATGGAGAGCAACTCTCCTTTTTCTAAAGCATATCAATGCAACTACTTACCTTCATTTCATTCAAATCAAACACTGCCCTCCCAGTAGAAAGCAGTTTAAATCAGTTCAAGACTGGATGTGGGAAATGTCCTGTTCCCATGGCCTGTATTGCCTCTACTGTGCAACCATGAAGAAAATTCTCACATTAAATTTCTCGGCTTCCTTCAGTATTTAGTATAGAGAATGAATGGCTTCTGGCTTCTGATTAACAAATATCGAAATTTGTGGTGTACCATATGGGAGCGGGCAGAAAGAAAGAGAGAGAACAGATGAAAACTCTGAAAATATAACTTCCTCTCCACTTTGTTGTTCTTTACCTTTCAAAGCTCACGTATGGTCCTGCTCCAGTGGGGAATGCTGAAATCCAAGGTACTTTCTTCTACTCGATGTTCCCAAGTTCATTTGTTCAGTATATGGGGATTCTACAATTATTGCTCTATTTTAGATGGATATGGATAGGAATAATTTATTTGAATGATGACAGTGGAAAGAGGTTTATTCAAAGTGAACTGCCCATATTCACCCAGAATGGAATCTGCTTTGATTTCATAGAAAGCTTCCCCCCCCCACCCCCCCCAAAAAAAAAACTTTTTCCAATGACATTGATCAAATGGCAGCAGAACTGGTCAAGACGTGTAAACTTGTCATGAGCAGCACTGTCAGTGTCCTGGTTCTACATGGTGCCCCTGAGACGATGGTTACGGTAAGGATTTTGATGAAGATCCCAGAAATTGAAAATATACCATTGGAGACCACAGGGAAAGCCTGGATTATGACTGCCGAGATGGATTTCACATTCCTTTCTTTTCGAAGAGACTGGGATATAGACTTTCTTCATGGTGCACTATCTTTTGCCAGTCACTCAGAGCAGTTGTCAGGTTTCCAGAAATTTCTTCAGATGAGAAACCATACCGCAAATGAAGAAGATGGCTTTGTTAAGGACTTCTGGGAACAAGCATTTGGCTGCTCATTCTCCAGTCCTGTGGTCAACAGGGATATTGGGGGAATCTGCTCTGGGGATGAGAAGTTGGAGACTCTTCCTAGATCTGTTTTTGAAATGGGAGTCAGTGCCCACAGTTACAGCATCTACAATGCTATCAATGCTGTGGCCCATGCATTGCAAGCCATGCAGTCATCCAAACAGCCAGAAAACGATGGCTAATGGAAGAAGATGGCAACTTCTGAATGAACATCCATGGCAGGTAACATTGTGAAGCCTCTTCAAAGGCAGGAGAGATCACCACAACAGAAAGGAGAAAAAAGAATGGATAGCAATAGCTTTTGGAATCAAGGTCCCTTCTCCCAGGTTCTGCATTATATTCAACCCATTAGTCTTTTTGCTGATACCAAAGCCAGAATGGATTTGAATATTTTGGGCATATCTTATGATTTTATTGCCTATGATTTGTCTGGTGGTGCAAAACACGCATGCTCATATTCTTTAGTTGTGTTGCCTATTTTAATCACCTTGGATATCCTCACACTTAGAAAAATGAATTTATTTATTTAAATTCCCAGGACCCTGTGTGCAAAGTTTTGAAAACCTCTAAGTATGTGGGGATGCCTGGTTGAGAAAGGCTGGTCTAGAGCAAAAACAATGACATTTATTGGTGATAATTTATATCAATGAAATTTCTATCTACTTTTGTTTGGATATAGCTGTAGATACCATTGTATGGCCCAGTACCTTTAACCAGGTAGGATTGAGATAAATTTAATTTTAATAATTTAATTTAATTTAATAAAATATTTGTATCCTGTCCTTCACAGCAGCATCTCAGGACAGCTTACAGTGTAAGCCAGTAGGTTCTAAAATAGTCAGACAGTAGATCTCTGTCATCATAATCATCTAAGTTTAAGGTTTTCTGCACGAGGCTTTTACTTACAGTGCATTCTTCGGGGTTATCTCAGAATCAAGATTTGAGCTTTACTCATGGAGCTTTCTCATGAACAGCCACCCTTTTGGGGGAGGGAGCAGAAGCATGGATCCAACCTTTACCACAGCGTGCCTTTTATCCTTGCTAGGATGCCTATCATCCTTCACATTCACAGGGCAGCAGACATTAGTACTGGATTGTGCTGTTAGACAATTTTACAGGAATGGAGTTGCAATGGTTGTTGTGAACATGATGCCCTTTTAGTTGGTAATTAAAGCCATTTAGTAATTAAAGCCATTTCATATTGGAATCTTCACAGATGGAAGGGAAAAGTGTGAGGGCATCAGCAGTTGATTATTGCACTGATAACCTTTACTGATCAAAAGGGGGTCCAGAATAAAGGTGGCAGGTTTTACACGTGATACAGATGTCTAGGGAGGCTTTTTGGTTTATGCTGGTGTCTCCCTATTAGGATCATCACCAATATGAGGAAACATGCTATGAAAACAATTAGGGTGATTGTAGAACAATTTGGCAGACAAAACAGTAATATGCTATGAGGTGAGATAATATGAAAATTGCAAAATGTCCCTTTGCTCCTAAGACATGCAATTTCTAAGAAATAATTGTTCATTCACAAATGCATATATTGTTGCTATGGTTTAGCTAGGGAAGAAATTTGACAGCATTATGCTTTAGATACACTGATTAAAATAGAAAAGAGCCCTGGAACTGGATCATAATTTTGTGAACCTCAAACAAATGACCTTTTTAGTACCCCCAACTATCAAGAAAGTGGACTTAGAACACATGGAATTTCTCTTCCAAGGAGAGCGTACTCCTCATTGCTTTGCCAGTAAAAGGAAGCTGGTAGGCTTTATAGTGTCTGTTATTGAGGTACATATTGTTCTTGCCTTGATTTAAGATCCTGCTGAATCTACTGAATGTATTCATGTATAAATCTTATACCCATTGTAGTTATGCTGGGGTGTTGTTTTTTTGCTTGTTGCTTTTTCATAGTAAAAACAAACCCAAGAAAAAGACCAATCTTGTCTGAAATACTGATATATGGAAATAGAAACATTCTAAATAAACTGTACTGAAATTAAAGGTACTAATGTACCCTTTAATAACATCAGATTTTTACAGCCTTTAATTATGTACAATTAAACAAGAATTGCAGACTTCCCTACATAGTGGGAACACAATGGGAGAGAACTTAAAAATTGCTGCATAAGTTCTTTTCCAAATATTCTTCCGTTTCTTTTTTGATCAGTCATGACCCCTTTCTCTGTGTAACAACAAATGCTGTGCAGGTTCTAGAAAGACGGAGAAGGAAGGAAAGCCATTTTGCTGCTATGACTGTCTTCCATGTCCAGAAGGGAAAATTTCTAACCAAACAGGTAAGGGAGACCTGTTTATATCATGGAACAAAACTCAAGCATATTTGCTGTGATACAGCATGTGGATGCTCTGTAAATTAAATAATTAACCCCATTTTACTTTTTAGTTCTTCAGCTTTCTATGGTAATGGTTGCTAATATGCGGCAAAAATCTGAAATTCCTTGTGCTTGTGTGCTCAAAATTCATTGACTTCTTCTGTGGACATACCCCAAACGTGATTCAAAAATATTAACTAGTGAGGAATATTCCTCCCAGAATGTTGACTAAGATGCAGTGCTGACAATTGCCAACCCCATTATTGTGTCACTGCTGACAGTTCACTTCTAAGCACAGTGAAAGGGCTTGTTGCAAAACAGTCCTAGTGCTTGGGATGCATGGCTGATATTTCTGAAAGTCCTCCATTGCCCAACATGAATCTTTCTGTCCTTCAAGATTGAGTGTCCTGCCATTATTCAAGGTGCTGTTGACATAAAGGCACACTTGGTAAGAATATGCAAGAGGACATACAAAGCAGTATTACATATATATTGATTTTCTTTTTTCCTATTGTAAATTTTTGATTTTGTTCTTGTATTTTGCATTTTGTCTTGTTGTAAGCCACCCAGTTATCCCTCAGGGCTCTGGTGAGGAATGCAATGTCATAAATCAAGTCAAGTCAAGTCAAATATTTTCTCTTTCAGATATTTTGTTTTCAGGGCTATGGGCAATATACAAATGTCATAAATCAAAGCAAATTGAATTCATTTTAATTTTCATTTTCATACATGTATGAATGTTTTCAGTGTGCAGAAGATCATTATTCTAATTATGACCATGATGCCTGCATTCCAAAACATATATGCTTCTTGTCTTATGAAGAACCTCTAGGGATGGGTTTGGCCATATTCTCTGTTTTCTGTTCTTTCATCACAGCCTTGGTGCTTTGGACCTTCATTAAGCACCGAAATACTCCCATCGTCAAAGCTTTCATTTGGGATCTCACCTACATGCTCCTCATCTCCCTTCTGCTCTGCTTCCTCTGTACCTTCCTCTTCATTGGCCAGCCACAGAAACTGCTGTGCCTCTTTTGGCAAGGTGCTTTTGCTGTCATCTTCTCAGTTGTTGTCTCTTGTGTCTTGGCAAAAACCATCCTTGTGGTTCTAGCATTCATGTCCACCAAGCCAGGATCCAAATTCAGAAAATGGGTGGGCAAGCCTCTGGCCAACACTACTGTTGTTTCCTGCTCCCTCATTCAAGCTGGTATTTGTACTGTCTAGCTTGCCACAACTCCTCCATTCCCAGATTTTGTCACAAGTTCAATGTCTGATGAAATTGTACTGGAATGTAATGAAGACTCAGCAGCCATGTTCTACTGTGTGCTGGGCTTCTTGGGCTTCCTGTCCATTCTCAGCTGCACGGTGGCATTCTTTGCCAGGAAGTTACCTGTCAGTTTTAACGAAGCCAAGTTCATTACCTTCAGCATGTTGGTTTTTTTGCAGTGTTTGGCTTTCCTTTGTTCCTCCTTACTTCAGCACGAAAGGAAAATACACAGTGGGTGTGGAGATCTTCTCTATTTTAGCCTCTGGTGGTGCACTGCTTGTTTGCATTTTTTCCCAAAATGTTACATTATTTTTCTGAAACCTTAACTGAACAATAAGGGGCACTTAATTAAAAGGCAGTGTAGAAATATCTAAGCTTCTCTAACTTTAGCAATGTGCCCTAATCAGTAATAATGACCAAAAGTATGTATAAAAGGTTTTATTTGTGTTGTTAAACCATTCCAAGACTTCAGTAATGGGGCAGTCCAGTAAAGTTTTAAATAAATTAATTAAATACAAATAAATTGTTGTATTGTTTTGGTTGCATAAATCCATGTTTTGAAGACTAGCAGACATTGTATTGCTTCTTCAGTGCAGACATATATATGACTTAAATATGAGAACTAACCAAATTTACCTGGGTAGAAGAACAGATTTTCAGCTGACTGTGGTATTGATTGCACTTAAATAAGCCTTCTGGAATGTAAATGAACTGAATTAACATGTTTCCCCTCACCCTCAATATGGAATCATATCTAAAATATATGTATATAGTATTTAAAAGTGACACAACTGGAAAAGCAGTGAGCTGCACTGCTTGGAATGTGGAACTGGGACAGGGAGATGAAGGTTCTACTCCTACTCCTAAGCCTGGCTCCTGACATGGCAGGTCAATTAAAATTATCCCCTTACCAGCTCCTGTCCAGAAGTGTGCTATCCTGAGTGCTTGACATCAGCGCACTTTGGTCATTACTGTCTGGCTCCTATGTTCCTCCTGTTCAGCTGCATTGCAAAAAAAAAAAAAAAGGAACAATTATGGACTTAAAACGAAGTCCGCTCAGTGGAAAGCAGTGGTAATGGTTTGAGAAATCATGCAATACATGCAACTTTTATATTGTCAGAGATGCATTTTTGATTTCCTCTTGTTTGGTAAATTGAGGTTTTCTTGATTTTAAACTTCCATGGGCTGATATGTTTTTCTTTTTCGTTTGTGTTTACGTTTGCTTTTCCTTTTTTGAGAAGTAAATTTTTGGAAAAGATTTAATTGGTGGTTATGATTCAAATAAATGTTTGGTGGTCCTTCTCCAAATCAGAAGAGCACTTTATAGAAGAAAAAGTGTAGAGGTTCAATATATTCTCTCTAAATAATGCAATGTAATTTGATGCTCTAGAATAGACCCAATAAAATCAAAGTGGTTAATGTTACTCATTAAAATAAGACTAACAATAAAATATAAGATTTTTATTCCAGGCTGTTAGAGTTATAACCCTACTGACGGTCTTACATCTTTCCTTATTGTGCATCTTAGTACAATCTATTGCTGTTGTGATAATTAAGATCTACATGGCATGACATGATAGAAAGGTGTGTTTGAATATTCCATCTTACATCGTGTAACCCACTCTCTAGAAGTTAATGACACTCCTGTCTACCTGAAACTCAAAACAAGACCAGCAAAAGGTGTTCTGTGGTAAGGCCTCCACAAAAAGGCTTTTTCAGGTCAGGAAGCATAGCTCTCCAGGGAGCCTGCAATGTCCAAGAGAAAAAAAACAACAACCTCCTTAGCTACCTCACATAAATAAACTCAAAGACACCACCCGAAGACTTTCAGAAGAAATTATGCTATGGGAAAGGGTCAGAGAAGCAAAATCACTGCCATTGGGAAGTAAACTTTCAGGAAACTGGAGGATGTCTTTTGGTGCTGCTCTAACTGCACCGATGGGGCACCACAACCAAAAAGGACTTCCCCCTCCTTTAGGAGTACCTCTCTAGAGATATTCTGAGAATTGGGTAGCTATATATGGGATTCCTAGCACCTCCACATAGGTCTGCTGTCTGAGAGTGACTGCCAGTCAGTGCTGATAATATCAGGATAGTTGGACTATTGATCTGACTCTGCATTTTATCTAATATATATATGTTATAAGTTCGCAAGATATTCCATTGATTAACTTAAGAGTCAGTAGAGAACTAAACACTGCAGGTGTAAAACATGTACTTTAGTGATGCACACAATATAAAATTCAGCTGGGCATGCTTGTAGGAGAACCCATGCATGCAACAGGACATTCACATGTCTAAAAATGTAACCAGAAACAAGGGAAAGTTGTGTTACTGAATGAGCTAGATGAACACATCATGTAGATAGGAAAGTCCACAGACCTCTCCTGATGCAAAGAGTAGCATTCCGACTAGTTCCCCGCAGAGTATTTAGAAGTATGAATGGCCCATGCAGAAACCATCTGTCTTGTGAACATAACACAGCTAGTCTAGACAGACATTCTCTTTTTAAAGTATTAGAAAAAACAGAACACTATTCAGCATGTCAGTTGCAGCTATCATCAAAACCCACATTTGGATAAGCTCCCCTAAATATATATATATTTCTAAACTTTTGGAGTAATAATGCATCAGTTGTACAAGTTACATAAAATAAGTTTGGTTTCTTTTCAAGAGACTGATGGGCTTAATGTCACACATGCCCATTTGCCATTATGTCTGAAAGCACCCTCACTTTCTGTCTTTTTCTGCTTTGTTTTCATTATGCCATCCATTATTTCTCACTGAAGAATACTATCTAAGAGTTAGTTCCTGCACACTCTTTAAACAATCCATTATGAATATCCTTGAGCCCAGATCATTTGGCTTGGCACATTGAGAGTTTGCATGAACTATTAGACTTATTCCTCCTTGTATTGTTACAGAGGAGAAAGGGACCAAACAGCTGTACCTATGCTCCATAAGGAGAGAATCTAACAATGCTTCATGCATACAGTTCTGCTCATGGGGAATTAGAGGGCCACATCTATCTTTCTTCTCCACTGAATGTCAGATAACTTTCTACTGGGATTGCATCAATATTTTCCCCTCTTCAATGACATATAGAGTGAACCAGAGTAAGAACCAGCTCATTACCTTCCCCATAATTATGAAATTAGCCATAATTTATTCTTCTAATCTCTATGGCCCAGCAGGAGCTTTTGATATTGTCCACACAATTCCAAGCTGAAAGAAGCAGCAGCAGACAGGGTTTGTTCAACTAGTTGTGGTTACCTTACACTGCAGCATCCAAATTTCAAGACGGCTGAGTGAGTGACTATTCAATGCACACTGTAGCATCAAAGGACACTGGGAAGATAATGCAGAAAGAGATGAAACTAAATATAGAAGGAAATATGGTAGTGCATGTGGTTTTGGTAGTGGCTCTGCTTCTTATGGTCGCATGCACAGTTTCCACTGGGGGATGGACCCTCAGTGGACCTCTTCCTGTTCGCCACAAATATTACCAGCCAGGAGACCTCATATTTGCTGCCATCACTTATCAAGTCCACATCTTTTCCAGTCATATCAACTTTGCCTATCACCCTTCTCAAGAACGAGGCGATGGCCTTGTGTAAGGAGTTGGTATTCTGCTTGTGTGACCTTGTGCATCTGTTGAAATAACATCTGCAAAGCAGATTGGGTTTATGGGTTCACTTGGTTAAGTGTAGTAGAAAGTCTGGCACCAAGAAATATGAGAAAATTGTTTCCCTCCCCCTTCCCCCAAAAATATCTGTCTGATTTGTTGGTGCACTTTTGGAGGGAAGGGAGGGGAAGGAGATCATGTAAGTTCTTTTTAAAAGGTTTTTGTGAGGTGGAAAGAGAGCTTGCTATGCAAATAGCATTCCCTTACCTTTCCAGATTAATGACAATTGTAGCTTTCCAGGGTAGAATTCTTCCAATACACATTGTGAGGGAAAAATATTCTAATGTCCAGGGCTAGAGCAATCTGCCGAAGCTGCTTCAGTAATGTCAGCCATGCATTGCTACCTAAAAAACATTCAAAATGGAAAGAAAGAGGAAAATGTAAGACTTTTATTCCACCTTGAAATCTTATGTTCCTTCCCTGCCCACTGAACAATGTCACTCCTCCTCCTTTCTTTATCAATTTGCAGATTTGCCTCAAAATGTCCTCTGAAAATTGGGAACCCCACAGGAGTAAAATGAGAGGAGACCAGCAATACTAGCACCACAGACAGACAGACAGACAGATCAATTTCCCTTTCCAAGGAATTGGAATTTTAGCCATTCAGGCTAGCATTCTTCCAATATATATTGTGAAAGAGAAACATTCTGATGTTCAGAGCCACAGAAATTTGCAAAAGCTGCTTCAGCAAAGTCATCCATTCAGCTGCCACCTTCCAAACTAGTTTAAAAGAAAGAAGAAAATGAAAGCATTTTATTCTCCCTTGAAACCTTATGTTCCTACTCTGCTCACTAACAGTGTCACTCCATCTCTATTTTTGTTTTGTAAATTTGCCTCAAAATATCCCCTTAAAACATCCAGAATCCCACTGAAGTTAAATGAAAGGCGACCAGCCATACTAGTAATATATTCAGATGGATGGATGGATAATAGATAGATAGATAGATAGATATACATTCCTTTCCAAGGAAGGACAAAATCCACTGTTCTGTCTGTCTATAGACATGTGTGCATCCAGAATCAAGCAGCTTCTCAGTTACTACTTTTGTTTTCAGAGAAACCAAAAGTGCAGTGGCATGTGCCAATCTTACTTCACTTCTCCTGGTAATGTGCCATGCATTTCCCAAACATATACTGAACAGAAATGTTCTCCTGGAACAGATTCTTGGTGATCCTGGCTGTCACTCTCACTGCAGGGTCTTCATGCAGAAGTACCAGCACATTCTGATCCTGGAATTTGCTATAAAGGAGATCAATGAAAATCCACATATCCTACTCAATACCACCCTAGGTTTCCATATCTACAATGGATTCGGTGCAACCTCAACCTACCTTGCCTCACTGGAACTTCTTTCCACACAAAGCAGATTCATCCCTAACTACAAGTGTGATGGCCAAACTAACTTGGTAACAGTCATCACAGGAAACTCCGACATAGGTCTCCAGATGGCGGACATCCTGTCCATTTACAAGATTCCACAGGTAAGCTGAGTGCATGGAGCATGAGAGTTCAAGAAGCCAGTCATGGTTCTCCTGTCATTCAGGTGTGGTTTTGCAGAGATAGATAACAGATGGACTGAGGCAAATGCTTTAAAAAAGGCTTCAGGGAAAACTCTTTTTGAAGGAAAATGCTGATTTCATTCATTTTGCCTGTTGGCCTATGCTTTTCTATTTGGGAGTTTCAGTGAACATTTATGGGAGTAGAAGAAAAAACCAAACAAAAAAACAAACAAAATGTGCCTTCATTTTTTTTGTCCATTTCTCCCAATGGTGTTTTCCAGTATTGCCAGGTGTAAATCCTCTCCGCCCAACTGATCTATTTTTTCTAGAATCTGGACCTTCCTTCTTCCCTTCTCCATTCATCCTTGACTTTTCCTTTCTCCTTTATGTCTTAAATGCACTTTTTGTCCTTCCCCTAGTTCTACTGATCCAGTTGGTACTTGCAACCATTCATTTCTGCAACATTAATTTATCTTTACTAATCTCTTTCACTGAACTTCTATTGAACCTCCTGCTAACAGAATGATTGCCTGCTTTCCTGAGCAAACTTCCTGAATTCCTCATTTTAATTTTCAAGAAATCCCACTTTAGCAGCCTGGGAGAATGCCTCAAACCTCAGCTGTTGTGTGGGTGAGAGCATCTAGGAAAACCCCTCTACAGAGACCAAATTTACAACAGCACTGCTGGGTAAAGGGTTAGGTTGAGGATTACTATTTCCCTGAGTATATAGGGAATGTTTTATGGATTTGGAGTCATGTGTACAGGAACGGAGTCAATGATGCAGGAAGAACAGGGTCATTTTGAAAGATAATTCATCCTTAAACGGAGCAATATGAGTTAACTGCAGAGGGGATATTACATAATATTACAGTGAATATCAGTGATCAGTGGAGTATTGACAGGGCAAATATAAAGTTACATGAATCATGAAAGATTCTGGATGTGGATTTTGAGATGCAAGTGCAGGCAATTTCATAAAATCTAGTCAGGGTTGCTCTCAGAAGCCCAGCAGCTAACAGAATACATGTTTCAAGAGCAAATAACAAGTGCATGTATTTGCAAAAATATAGACACCCCTCAGGTGGAGAGACAGTCTCAGTCTCTTAAAGGAACAGATGAAAATTGAGCCTCAGGGAAATGGAAGCTTGCTGAGAGTATTGCTTCTTTCTGGGAATGAGAAGCAGGAGCAATGTGGGTTAAATTTATATCACAAAGGCACATATAAACTTACTTTCTATAGAAAGTTTTATTTGGGTTTCCCCAACATAATCAAAACTTTACTATTTGGACTGATGATGTTCATTTCATACTCAAGAAGGAATCAACCGCATAGTATTAAAAATTAAAACTAAATACAAAGATAGAGGGCAACTATGACTCAAAAGACCACACCATTTGGCTTAACCTGTCCATGGTATACTGTGGAGCATGATAATTCAGAACCATTTATTCATCTGTATAGGCACCATAAATGGAGAGCAGCTCTAAAGCACAACAATTCAACTGCTTACCTTCATTTTAATAAAATCAAACACTACTCTATCACTTGAAAGCAGCTTAAACCAGTTCAAGGCAGGATTTCAGAAAGGTCCTCTACCCTTTTCTTATATTGCCTCTATTGCAAAATCATGGAGGAAACTCTCACATAAAAATACACATCTTCCTTTAGAATTTAGTATACAGAATGAATGGCTTCTGACTTAACTTCTGATTAACTTTAAGGCAAATAATGGAATTTGTTAAGCATCGTATGGGGGCAAGGGGAGAGAAAGAGATTGAACTCCAAAAACATAACTTCCTCTCCACCTTGTTCTTTACCTTTCTAAAGCTCATCTATGGTACTGCTCCAGTGGTGAATGCTGAAATCCAAGGTACTTTCTTCTACTCGATGTTCCCAAGTTCATCTGTTCAGTATATGGGGATTCTACAATTATTGCTTTATTTTAGATGGATATGGATTGGAATAATTTATGTGAATGATGACAGTGGAAAGAGGTTTATTCAAAATGAACTGCCCATATTCACCCAGAATGGCATCTGCTTTGATTTCATAGAAAGCTTCCCAGAACAATCTTTTTCCAATGACATTGATCAAATGGCCGCAGAACTGGTCAAGACGTGTAAACTTGTCATGAGCAGCACTGTCAGGGTCCTGGTTCTACATGGGGCCCCTGAGAC
>NW_025335557.1:132814-162991 GCF_004798865.1 Varanus komodoensis | reverse complement strand
TTTTTTGTATTTTTATATTTAATGGTAATTTATTATGTTCTATTGTATTTCAATGTATTTTATCATGTTGTAAGCCGCCCCGAGGTTTCGGCAAGGGGTGGCATAGAAATGTTATAATAATAATAATAATAATAATAATAATAATAATAATACCACCACCACCACCACCACCACCACCACCATTCCGGACCTTATGTATTCTGGAAGGACGTCTGAGGAATTAAGGCAGATTGTAGGGACCTTACTGACAAAGTGAAGATCGGCAAGTCACCTGGTCCAGACAGTATCCAACCTAGCTATCTAAGAACTCAAACATGACATTGCTGACCTTCTTACTAAAATATTTATTAGGTTTCTGTCCTGCTCGTTGGCTAAACTGGCTCTCTTAATACAATTCCTCCGAGAGGAATTGCTTCAGCACCTGAGGTGTCCTCGGGAGGCTGCCAGGCCCAATGCCACCATTTCACTGCAGCTTGGTTTTTCCACTGGCTCCTTCGTCTGAAAAGGTATTTCACCCTCCACAGGCTGTGGAGCCTTCCATTGTGTGGGCAAACCCTCCATCTTGTCTGGTTCAGCCAAGAAGAGGGACAAATGGTACCTCAGAACAGCAACACCAACTAATGTGTGGCTGTTGCACGACGAGGCCTGTGGCCAAGACCGAACCCGCCTACATGTCTGTAGAATCTGCCACCTGGCTCACCTGCAGGTTTCTTTCAGAGCTGCAGCTGGACCTGCCAGGACAAGAACGTTCAAGTGGTTCAGACCACAGGACTTTGCGGCATCAGCAGCAAAGAGCACAGAACGAGGAGTCCAGCCCAGCTTCCCCCACCTTTGCTTGGACACAGACAGCTCACAGGCAGCCTTCACTGACCATTCTTTCCAGCTGACTGGAACCTGCCCTGCACTGTAAGAAGTGGCTTTGAAACACTAGATAAGCTGGCCGACTTGTATTCGTGCACATGAGGAGGCTTCCTCCTTGTAAGGAAACCTAGACTCAGCTCATTGCTTCTCTCGGGAGTCCAAAAAAGCTTGAGTCCATGGCCAGGGCGCTGCACCCTCCCATTCCAACGCTCTGCGATGCCCACACACTTCACAATGCACTGAGCAAGAGAGGGAGAGAACAGACCGGTCACTTACCTAGGAGTGAGCTGGGGGCGGGTCTCAACTCTGTGCCACTGGAAGCCACATTGTGCTGGCCTCAGAAACAAGATGGTGCCCAGCGGCTGCTCAAAGGTTCCCAGGCCACCCGCAATCAGAACGCCACCTTGCCAGCCACAGGCACTGTGGGAATGACGGCCGGCCGGGACGTGGCCTTCCACAGGAATCTGAGACGGTGGAGCAGAAGGACAGCCTCAGCGATTGGGTGGTATAAAGTTGCTTATACAGATAAATGGATACATGAAGGTGCACACTAGTGGCAACCAGGCACAGGGTATTTGAAGTCAGGTTGCAAATCTTGTCCTGACAGAGCAGGCCTAGAGGAGGAGGTGCTAGAGCTGTAGGTCGGTAGAAGATGTAGGGGAAAGAGGAAAAATGCACCGTCCACCCTGATCCCCAGCCATGCCGGGGGGACTAGGGACTGGTTTAGAAAGCAGAGGCCAGAAAAGCATGCAAGGGGAAGGCTCCGCTAGGCTTTGCATCAGTGGAGAGGCTGGGGAGGCACAGCATGGGCAGGGTAAGGCCCAGCTCAGTAAGAGCAGCCAAAAGCACCCGCCTGTGCGGACCACGGTGTGCCCACTGGTCAGAGAGCAGTGCCAGTCGCTCGGGCTCAAAGCCAGACTCGGCTAGCCTGGTGCCACAGTCAGCGGTTCCACTCAGATCAGAGGCACAGGAGGCAAGGCCTGCGTACACTCAGACAAGGGAGCCTGGCAATTGCCAGCCACCTTCAGGCAACATGGCTGAGTTACTCACTCTCTCGCAGCTTAGCCTACCTCACAGGGCTGTTGTGAGGATGAAATGGGTACAGGAAGCTCCAAGTGCAAGGCCCCAAGCACTCCGAGGGAGAGCAAGATGAAGTGTAACAACACACCAGCTCTACCATCTGCTCACACATGGAACCGTAGCAGCAGTAATTATTACTCCTGTCTTAAGGGACAGAGACTTCAAAAACATCCATTGGCTCCATCTCCTGCCTTTCCACGCTCTGCCCAGAGAAAGATGTTTTGGGGATTCTGGAACTGGCTTGAATGATAAGCCCGCAGACAAGGCCAAGGCAGAGCTCGGCCTTCCTTATCCCATACCTGTCGACCACAGAGCTCTTCCAAGTGCAGGAAGCACCAATCTGCCAGTACAGACTGCCCAGTGCTGCAGCCACCATAGACAAACAGGTACGCCTCACCTGGAAGGGGAGCAAGAAGTCAGCCTCCACCATCTTCCCTGGAACCTCTGCCCTCCTCCTAGGCAGCCATAATACCATCCACGCCCTGCTGGAGCACTGATGGTAAAGCTGAAAGGAACCCACCCTTCCAACTTAAAGATCTCTCCCTTGTTTTGCCCTTGAACAGCTGCAAATTTTTCTCTCGGGAATTTGGCATCTCTGCCCAACTGTTAGCCTGCTTGGGACAAAGACACAAGACTTCCAAGGGCTGATGAATGCTATCACTCTGCAGATTTCCAGGAGTTTGGTTTGGCAAGTGGGACCTCTTCTGTGCTACAGACAATTCCAACGAGAAGGGGTGGATTTAATTTCATCCAACCCCTCCTTCATTACGCAGCCCTTCTTCTAGGAAGAGAACAGCACCAGGTGACTTCTAAGAAGTCTCTCACAAGGCATCAAATGAGCCCAGGCGGATCAAGCTACAGAGATGAAATGCCATGAACTGCTGTCGTCACCTTCAAATGCCCAAAGCCTTGTTTCTACCTTGGTACATAATTTCTGTTGCCGTATGTCGCCAGCGGGGCAGAACCAGGTCCTTGGCAGGTGGCAGTGGAGTGAGCTCTATTATGGGACTTCCAAGGGCCAACGACCCAGCAGCCTCCAGCACTCTCAAACGACAGAGAGCCATGGCGGGGTTCACCGGAGACTTGCGTCCGCCTAACACCACAGCCCAGCCTGCCTGCAGAAATGTCACCGTGTGGAACAGACGTGCATCTGGAAGGTGGAGAGAGAGACAGCGCTCAAACAGCTTCTGCACACGCAAGGCTGCCTGCACCCTCCCCTCCCCTCCCCTCCCCTCCCTCCTGGTCCAGTCCAGCTTACCCCAGGCTTCCCCAGACTTGGCCAGACAAACACTGCCACTTCTCCAGGAATCCTTGTCCTTGAACAGGACGTGCAGCTCTGTCAGGCGACCATGACGTCCACCATGGTCCCCAAAACCTCCTGTGGTGAGGACCATGTGAGGGGCAAGGAGCACAGAGCGATGGCCGTACCGCCTCAGGCTGGCCCCTCCCGAGTCTGTGCCACAGGCCACAGCAGCAATCGTTCCGGCAAAGCAGGGCATCCCACCAGTCAGCTGGGCTACACGCCAGGGAGGAAAGAGCATTGGCCACGTCACTGGCAGCACAAGCAGCCCCCGCCTAACCCTAACCCTGGGCAACCTGGGAAGCCAGCCGCTGGGCTTGGTGAACGGCAGAGAAACAGAGGACGTCTGTCGCACATACACATGCAGGCATGCCCACACACGTGCGCCTCAGGACAAACAAGCTCCTGGCAGGAATCCGCTGAAAGGTGGAAAAGGAGCCCACGCCAGCCTTGGTTGCCGCACACACAACCACCAGCACCGGCACTTTTGCAGTTTCCCTCCATGTTGGGCATTCAGTCATAAGCAAAGAATTCAGCTGCACCGAAGACACACCCTTGGACAACACATGTGCCTCTAGCTGTTGCAGGCAGCACCCCGAGGCCTGGTTCCTGGGTCACCTCTTGACTCGACCAGCTGCTCCAAGGCACTGGCATTCAGCGTGGCGGGAAGTGGTTCACAGCTTGAGTCAGGCAAACAAGTCAGCAAGAGGGTTGGGGACAGCCATCAATGCGCTCTTTGTCCTTCGGCTGCCTCCCTAATTTGATCCCAGATCACCTTTGGAAGGTGACAGCATGACACAAAACAGAGAAAGCCACTCATGCTGAGCCAAGCCCTTGGCCCTCTAGCCAGTACTGCCAACATGGCGCCCACAGCAGCGGCTCTCCCTCCAGGGCCTCCGACGGGGAAGGCTGCCGCCCGTTCTCTGCATGCGCTCTGTCCTAAGCACACTCTGCACGAGCATCTGTGCCATTAAACGGTGATACACTGGGAAATGCAAGTATTCTGCATATATGCCAAGAAAAACCCAAGCCCGTAAACAGAGCGTAGAACTAATACATAAAATATTTCTTACGCCTATATGCAAAGTAAGCCATTGATATTCCCACATCACAGACAAGGAGGTTAGCAAAAGAAACCCGCTCTAGGGCTTTTAAACCCACAGTCCAGGTTCTCACAATTGCAGCATTTCAAAGGTCTACAATTCAAGGCAGAAGCACAGACTAGGGAGCACCAGATCTGCCGCCACCCCGGATGGCGAGGGGCAAAAGCCATCCATCACTGAGGCTTTCCTGGCCACACCAACCAACACTGGGAGCAAGAGCCTCACTGCACCTTTGTCCTTCATGCCGGGAAACACAGGAGGGGTCGAAGACAGCGCCTCTCCGTCTTTCACTGCGACAAGGATGAAATAATGGGAGCATTTCAGGTGCCATTCCTGCAAGCGAAAAGGCAAAACAAGACAGAGCACAAGAGGAAAAGCATCTTGTTTTCTGTTCTCCAAATTTCCCAGCCACACCCCATTAGCTGGCGTAAAATTCCCATAACCACAAACAAATAAGCAAGCTCACAAAAGGGACTCTCCTGCACATTTTTAACTATCATGCTAAAGCCTAAATTTCCAAACCAGCAACAAAAAATGGAAATGCGGGTTAATTAGATGTTTTTCTTCTACCAAGGATACTGACAGCGGCTGATTTTGTCCCTCCTCCATCATACCTCTCAGCTTCCTTGCTGGCTGCAGATGGTGGGTGGTGGGGCTTTCCCTCCATGGCCAGCGCAAAAAGATAATGAGCTGATGGAGCGTAATCTATTCCTCCTATGCCAGCCTATCCTTTGGCCTACAGATGCCTTCAGTCAAGCTGTTAAATACAAGATTCTCTCTCTTTCCTTTTGTCCCATGCTCAGTTCTAAACAGCAAAACCCCCAAAGTTACACTCTTGTCTTGCAAACATGGACTTGGTGCTTATGCAGGGAAGGGAATAGCTTCTTCTGGTTCATATTCCATGCAGATCACCATGAAACAAAAAACAGCTACTGTTCATAAATGCCCATATGTGGCATTTATTAGCCTAAGCTCTCCGTACCTCATTCATGGAGGGTTCAATCAGAAAGTGAGGCAAGCATCTGAGAACCCTGGCTCTGGAGGAGACCCTTCAGGCCCTCTGGTTGCCTAGGGTGCTAAATGAGACGCCCAGCTGAGAGCATCTCGCGCCAGTCTGAAAAGAACCACACTGTCTGCCAGCAAGCTACTAACCCAGCTCCAAGGTGCATGTGCGGGCATGGACCTCGTCACCCCGTGCAGCACCTTCTCCCAGGGAGGATGTGCCTGCCTGGGTGTTAAGACGGAAGGGCAGTGCCCTCTGGACCGCGTCACATTGGCACGGAGTTCGCCACACAGCTTTCCGGAGAAAAGACCTTGTCAGCAAAAGCACTCAGGGTGCCCCCAAAGCACAGATAGCTAGACTTGAGTCTCGCGAGCTTTCAGTGCCAACCAAAGACCTCATCATGCAGACTCCTGCCCAGATTTCCTCTCTTTCATGGAACTACAGCACAGAAGCTATACTTGTCTGTTAGTACTCTCCCTTGTTTATGCTTTTTTGGCAATACTAGAATATTTTTCTGTTTCATTATTTCCATCTTTTTTCAGAGTTATCTTATAATGAAAACCAGATAAACAAAGTCCCTGCCCAGACCAGGAAATGCAGAGATTTGTGTCTCCCACAGACAGCTGTCCAGTCTGTTCTCACTATCTGAGGATCATGCTAACCGTTTTATCAACCACAACTTGAGCAGAGCAGCATTTATAATAGCCTGGTTTTCCATGTCTTTCTAAGGAAGCTTTAGCTGCTGAATTATCCCACAGTTCTCATACCAGAGAGCTGGCCACCAGAGAGAAACATAGAAACAGAGCGAGGCAGAAGGGGCCTCCCAGGCCATCTAGTCTGACCTCCGGCACCAACCAGCTCCACTCACGACATGCCCACCATGTGCGTGTCCAGCCTATCTTTGAACACCCGCACCGACGGGGCCTCAACGACCTCTCATGGAAGCCCGTTCCACACCCTCGAGGTCCTGACTGTCAGGAAGTGCTTCCTGGCATCCAAATGGAACCTTGGCTCCCTGAACTTTGCTCCACTGGAGCATGTCCTGCCTTCCTCTGCAGGGGAGAACAGGTGTCTACCCATCTCCATGTGACACCCCCTCACATACCTGAGAGAGAACAGAGACCTGTCTAGACCACCCGCACTGAGTCCCATGTGGAAGCAGGAAGGCTTGTGGGAGCCAGTGGAGGCTGGGTGCTGCAGAGGGGCACATGCTGAATGAATGCCGCTGCTCCCAGCTGCAGCAGGGGCAGAAGACTCTGGGTACCAGCAAGGACACAAGCAGCCTACCTCAAATTCATCAAAGGGCTCCAGGCCTTGGATCCTCTGCTGCTCATCATGAGGGACGAAGCATCTGTAAAATTCATTCATGTCCATGATGCTGCATTCAGTCCAGCCCTAAACAGAATGCCAGAGTACTGTCCTCCCAGCACACTCAAGCACGGGCAGCTGCCTTCCACTGCCTCATCTCCCCAGCCGCTTTCTTCCATTCCCGCCCCACCCCAGTCCAAGTTCCATGCCTACCCTCTGGAGGAAGCGCATCTGCTGAGCCTCGCAGTTGGGGTAGCAGGCTAGGGAACGGAGCTGGGACTTGAGCCGCCTGAAGTGATTCTGCATGATGCGTCCGAAAGGGTCCTCTGGATGGATCTGTTCGTACAAGACGAACCAGGCCTGTAGGAAGTGCTGGGCCGCCCATTCAATCAGAGCATCTGACCTGAGGCACAAAAGCAGGGAAGGAGGCATGTCAGTGCCTGGTTCGAAGTCCAGACGCACACAGGGGGCCAAGGAGCGCCTGGAGGAGTCCTGCAGCCGCCAAGCCAAGCCAAGCCACAACCAGCACTTGCGAAGGGAGGCATTGTGTGGCGACAGCACTCAAGACAGCTCCCTCTTGCCCTTCTTTAGCACACAGGTTCACAATTCAGTTTTAAGAGCTAGGCAGAATGTCTCTTAGGCTTGGGAACAACGTCCACAAGCTGGCTGACTCTGGATTCAAAAGAATTCAGTGGCATGGGAACTGGTCTTAACTGGGTGAAGCAGCAGGCAAGAGATCCATGACAGGCAGGCAAAAGGAACTATTTCTAGTTCTCCTGGCACAAACTCAACAGAGAAATTGGCTGCCACAAGTACCACTGGGTTAGATTACTTTAAAGGGGGGAAAAGGCAAATCTGCTGAGGAAGGAAAAGGAGAGAAGACTGCTCAACAGCTATGACACTCAGCCCAACCCTATTAAGGTCAGACCTGCTGAAATGTTATGCCAAAACTATGCAGTAGCCTCTCAGTCCACACATTATTATGGGAACCATAGAACAGTAAAGTTGGAAGGGGCCCAAAGGCCATTAGGTCCAATCTCTGCTGTTGCAAGACACTAAGTTACACCATCCCATTCAGGTGACTATCCAGACGCTGTTTGAATGTTTCTAGCAAGGGAGAGGCCACAAGTTCCCCAGGCAACAGGTTCCATCTAACTGTTCTGCATTTTGTTCTATGATAACAAACCAAGTTGTATTTGCAATTACCTTAAGTATCTATTTTGTTACACTGGCCACTGGCTGTTATTTGACAATGTTTGCCTGCTCAAATAGCCAGAAGTACCGATGGAAAGTAGCATGCCACAAACCTTTCCACCTCCATGTAGGTGAGCACAACTTCTCCCAGAAGTATTGTGGGAGCTCTGGGGTCCATGCCTGCCACAAGCAAAACTTCTTCCAGCCTTGGCAGATCAGACAGGTCCACTCCCAAAAGTCTGTAATCCTCTCCTGAACACTTGACCTCCCCTGGAACAGAGGCAGAACAATCATTCTTCATCACAGTCGCCTCTCAGAAGGCAGATGCAGACACACTGCTCTTTGCATCAGGCCTGGGGCCCTCCCTGCTGCAAGGGGGCGAAAGGAAGTCTTGTGCTACCTGGCAAGGGATGCTGCGAGCTGGGGAGAGAAAAACCATCTGTGTGCACATGTGTGTGAATAAAAGAAGGCGCCACATGCACTTGCAAGACTGCTTCTGTTAACGTTAGCTATCCTGCCCTACCTTTGCCTCTAGGCCTACATTACTGCCTATCCCCTTGACTGGAATGGCCAGGGATCCAGGCTCATACGCTAAGTCAACCATATCTATCAATTTTACCATTCTGTACTCTAAAACAGCCACTAATCCTAGCCACTACTCAGAACTGTCTCTCAGTGCAAGAGCGAGGCAGGCTGTGTCACAGCGCTCCACATTCACATCCCACTCGTGCCTCCTCTTGGATCAAGCGATACTTATGCCACCCAGAGGCCACGGGACCAAGACACCAGAAAGCAACTAGGCCAGCAAAAGCCTCCGGGCCTGCCAAGCCTTGAGAGCCGCCCGCCCGCCCGCCCGCCCCTTCACCGTACCAGGCCCCTCCGCGAAAGTGCTGCTCCCCGCCAAGGCAGCCAGCTCCTCCAGTTCGTTGATCAACGCAGCTTTGCGGGCGGCCACTTCCGGGAAGTCAATCTCAAAGAAAACCGCTCGGCCCAGGAGACCTTCACTCTTGAGGCAGAAGTAGAGCGAATCGAGGCCGGCACCCAAGGAGACAATCTGCGGGGGCGCCGACAGCGTCAGCACCGCGGGCCCCGGCCGGGCAGAAGCGGGTTGCTGTGCCCCGGCGCCCCTTCCCCAGGCCTCACCTGCCTCCCGGGGTGCCCCCGCGTGCGCAGCAGGAACGCTCGGACGCAGTGCTCCACGGCGCGGGCCCGGACGTGGTAGCCCCTGCGGAGGCGAAGAACGGGCTGAGCGGGCCAGGCGCCGGCTTCGGCAGACGCCCCGCTCCTCTGCCCGCCCGGGAGCCCCGCCCGCCCCGCCCCGCCGCGCGCGGGGCCGTCCTCCGGCTCACCGGTGGATGGCCGGGGCGCGGCGGCCGGCCCCGGGCACGAGCTGCAGCACGAAGCGGTCCGGCGTGTAGCCCCACGCGGCCGCCGACCGCTTGCTGGCGGCGCTGCTGTCCCCGGTGCTCCGCACCTGCCGGGCGGAGGAGCGCGGGCCGCGAGCGCGGATGCGCGGAGAGCCCGCGCCCGCAGGATCGCGCCCAGCGGCCTCGCGCCCCAGCCCGGGGCTCCCGGCCGCCGCCGCCCCCCGCCGCCCCGCCGGACCCATGAGCGCTGCGGACGCCGCTCCAGGCAGCATGGCGGACGTGCCGAGGGAACTGACCCACGTGCCCGGTCCAGGACCAATCCGCGGCCGCCGTTCGCCTGACGGTCATAGAGGGCGGGCGGGCAGGGGGTCGCTCTGCGCCACGCCTCATCCCGCCTCTATGGCCGGCCCTCCTGGTCGCCACGCCCCTTGGCTCCCCGCGGCAGCACGTCCGGCGCTTCCCGTCCCGGGCGCGATGCACGTCTCGGTCGGGGACGCGCTTCCTCCTCCTCCTCTTCCTCCCCCTCCTCCTCTTCCTCGTCCTTCCGCCCAAAGTTGCTGGCTTAGTACGGAGCTCTTTGCACGGGTTGGCTGTGCACGATTTTTCAAGCACGGAACACAATGAGGCAGGGCCAGAAATGGGGGCGCTGCGGGCCTGCCTTCTGTCTGAAAGATGCGGACTTTCCTGAAACATGCATGCAACAATCAAATATTCCTGATTGATTCTATAGTATTCTGTATAATTGAGCCTATATTCTTTTCAGCACCAGGTCAAAACCTTTAAGTGTTATTTTAAAAATTCGTATTTTAATAGTTTTAATCGGTCACTCTCGACTTTATTTTTTATATAAAATATTTTTATTGGTTGTATATTGCTTTATATTTGTATTAATTGTTATTTGTTTTTTATTTTAATGTTGTAAACCGTCCTGAGTTGCCACGCATAGAGGACAGTATATAAAAGTTTTAAATAAATAAATAAATAAATAAACTTGCTGTGTGCCTGTTGTTTACTCTTACCGTTGACCATGGCATCCTTCTGGGACAACTATCTGAGTTGGGAGTAGGAGGCACATGTACTGTTAATGCATAAAAAATAACATGTTAATCATCATCAGAGCCAGATCTAAATATTCAGCATTGCAAGTTTAGGGTTTGCTTGTTATTGTTTAAAAAAAAACACAATACAAAGAATTGTAGAATCACAGAATAGTGGAGTTGGAAGGGGCCATGAAGGCATTTGGGTCACAGGACACCAGTTTATTCCATCCCACTCAGATGATGGTCCAGGTTCACCTTGAATGGCTCTAGTGTGGAAACTCCCCAGGCAGCTGGTTCCCCTGTCGTATTGCTCTGATAGTGAGGAAACATTTCCTGATGCCCAGCCTGAATCTGGGTTGTTGCAACTTGAATTGAGAATTCCATGTCCTACACTCTGGTATCAGAAGAGATTTTGACCTTCTTTGTGACAGCCTTGGAGGTTCTTATAGAGGGATACCATGTCCACCTGCTCTCAATCTCTCTCAAGGCTGAACATGCCCAGTTCTCAGTCTGTCCTCATGAGGCAGTGTTTCCAAACCCTAGATCAGGGGTCCTCAAACTTTCCAAAGGGAGGGCCAGTTGAAAGATGCCGGCGGTGGGTACAGGCCGGCAAGGTGGTGCCAGCAGCGGGCGCTGGCCAGGGAGGGGGCAGGTGCACAGCGAGGCAGGTGGTTGTGGGCATGGGTGCACAGCACGGGCACAGCGAGTCCAAAACCTCTGAGGTGGACCGAATAAATGGGCATGGCAGGCCAGATCTGGCCTGCAAGCCATAGTTTGAGGACCCATGGCCTAGATCATGCCCTAGTTTGCTGCCCTCCTCTGCTCTGGACCCTTTCTATTTTTAATGCATCTTTCTTAAATCTTGGTGCCCAGAACTGGACACAGTGTTCCAGGTGAGGTCTGACTAGTGAGGAGTATAGGGGAACTACTACTTCTTGTGATTTGGAAGTAATACTTATGTTAATGCACCCCAAAATAGCATTTGCCCTTTTGGCTGCTGCATCGCATTGTTGTCTCAATGTTTAGCCTGTTGTCCACGTTCACTCCAAAGTCTTTGTCTTGTTCAGTTCTGTTGGGCCACGTATTCCCCCTCTTGTATTTTTATTATTATTATTATTATTATTATTATTATTATTATTATTATTATAACATTACTATGCCGCCCCTTGCCGAAACCTCGGGGCGGCTTACAACATGATAAAATACATTGAAATACAATAGTACATAATAAATTACCATTAAATATAACAATACAAAAAATACATTGATTTACAAATACAAAATTAAAATTATCAGTATAAAATAAAAATATAGGAGGAGAAAGAGAAGGAAGAAGAAGTTGCCCAGGCCAGATCATATGTTTTAACAATTGAAATGATGTTTAAATAAAAAGGTCTTTACCTGGCGCCGAAAAACCAGTAACGACAGTGCCAGGCGGACCTCTTTGGGGAGAGGCCTTTGGTTTCTTTTTCCTAGGTGGAGGACTTGGCACTTGCCCTTAATGAATCTCATTCTGTTGCTTTCAGCCCAGAGTTCAAGTTTATCAAGATCACCTTGGATCTTCATTCTGTCTTCTAGAGTGTTTGCTATTCCACCCAGTATAGTATCTTTCCTTGTATTCCCTCATCTAAATCATTAGTAAAAATGTTGAAGAGCTCTGGGCCCAGGACTAAACCCTGCGGCACCCCACCAGTTACCTCGCTCTAGAATCTGAACTAGTTCAAAAGATGTTCCGGAGTTGTTGAGACCACTAAAAAGCTGTGCTCTCAGCAGGAGCAAAACCGACCCTTAAGAAATACACCTTAACTGGAGCACAATTTGGGCTCGCCAAGTCCAGCTCTGTCTGTTTGCCGCACTTGGTTTCCCGGATGCTGTTCTGCCTTCCCCACATGCTCCCTGTCTGTGGGGCCTCAGGTCTTGCCCCAGCAAACTGCTGCACTGGGTGGGACCGCAGGCCTCCCTGTTGCCCGTGGCAGCATGTCTGCGGGCCCTCTGTGATCCCTCCCGTTGCCACCGGGTGGCAGTGCCCCCCGCAAGAAAGCAGAAGAGGCCTGCCAGAAGAGGCCTGGGAAAGACCGCCTCCCTCCTGCCAGGCCGCTTGGCAGCCCTCACCATGTGGCACAGCCCTCCCTCACCCACGGCAGAGCCTCCCACGGTGTGGGCCCCTGGTTCCACCATGCCCGTTCTCTCCTCCCAGACGCTGGCCAGTGTGAGCCACCTCTTACTCTGTTCTACGGGCAGAGGCCACGAGCCAGCCCCGCACTGCTGGATGCCACAGCACCCCCCCCCCCAGCTGCACGCTCCTCTGCAGACCCTTTCTGGGCCCACCGCTGCACTCCTGGCTGGCACCGATGCTGGAGGTTGGCCAGGGGAGGGAGGGAGGGAGCCACAGGTGACCTGGGGCAGCAGGAGTCGGCACTTTTACCAAGTGCCAGCCTTTCCAGCCAGCCCTCAATTTTCCTCCAGAGGAAGCTGTGACCTTACCCTGCTGGAGAGCAGCCCCCCTCTTGCTTCCTCCCAGTCATCCAGGAAATGGAGGCAGCCTGTGCCCAGCCTTCCCTGAGTCAGGCTGGGGAGGCCGCCAGCGTGCGAGGGGCTTGGCTGAGGGCCCGGCAGGATCCCTGGCGGGGGAGGAAACCGAGGACAGGCAGGAAAGGCTCTGCTGCCTTCACCTTCCGCTCTGGAAATGGGGGTGGAGTGAAAGGCCCGGATGGCTTCCCCATCGCCTCTCCCCCTGCTCAGCTCTGAAACTGGAGAGTCCCGAGGCAGGCGCTGGCGGGGAGGCTGCCGGGGAACTGATGAACAATGGCGGGGCCGCCAAGCCAGGGAATCTCCCCTGTGCAGCGCCGCGGAGGGAGCGAGTCCACTGGTGCTGCTCCAGGAACGCCAGCAGTATCTGTGGGGGGTGCAGCGGCCTCCCCGGACTCCTGCTTGGAAGCGCTGCTCCCAGGCTTGCCCTTGGCTGCCTGCAGGCTGTGATGGCCGCTCCCCACCCCTCAGCTCCTCCTCTGACGACCCACCAAAGGGACTCATTTTCATCGCTGATGTGGCATCTTCTCAACCTAAACAGAACAAAGGCAGGTCAGAAAATCCCCGGCAGCACCTGCCCTTGGAGGGAGCAGTGTGGCAGGATCCGTCCTAAGCAAAATTTGGCACAAATTGCATACGAGTGCAAGGGACATTCAAAGGGGGAATTCTAAAGCTGTGGCTACAAGCCATTCCAACAAGAAAAGGACTAGAGGACAACAGAAGAAGCCCATGTGGCGTCACAAAAAGCAGGGAGATGATCCGAAAACGAAGAAGGACATGCATGGGACGAGGAAGGAAGGCCAGGCTAAAAAGGAAGAACAGAAGCTGGTAGCAGGGAGTTGCAGGGAAGGTGTCAGGAAAGCTAAAGTTAGGAATGAACTGAGGGTAGCAAGAGATGCTAAAAGCAACAAAAAACCTTCTTTGGTCTATCCCAAAACTCCTCAATTTCTGAACCAGGATATCATGGGGCACTTTGTCAGAGGCCTTGCTGAAATCCATCCACTGCGTCCCTTCCATCTAGTCACCTCGAAACCTTGTCTTTGAATTCCACAAGGTTCATCTGGCAGGACCGGTTTTTGCGGAAGCCGTGTTGTGTGGCCACCAGCCTCCCTTCCCTATCTAGGTTGCTAGATCTCTCACTAGTATGAACCTTTCCATTGTCTTTCCCAGAATGGAAGAAGGCCTATGACCTTCCAGGCAAAGGGGAAGTATAAACTGAAGGAGCAGGATGGCAGCTTGAGATTGAGAGGCAACTGGTCAAGGATCATCTAATTGGATTGAATGAGTGCAAGTCTTTAGGGCCCAATAAACTCCATCCTAGAGTCATAAAGGAACTGATTGAAGGACTCTCACAGAATCATAGAATACTAGACTTGGAGGGGGCCAGAGGGCCGCTGGGTCCAGCCTCCTGCTCAGTGTAGGACCCCAGGGTAAACCGTCCCTCTCAGATGGCTGTCTGGTTGTATCTTGCATGCCTTTGGTGTGGGAAAGCTCACAACCTCCCTAGGTCATGGGTTCCATTGTGAGGCTCTGTTCCAATCAGCCACAGCACAGTAGCTGCAAGCACTCAGGAGCAAATGACAACAGTCAATAATCCAACAAAGAAAAGCTCAGAAGAAGCCAAACGTGTAAGAAGATACTCTCGCTGGCAGATGATAGCAGAAGGCCAGGGCTTCTCTGCCCACCAGCCTGCCCTTCTCTGCTCAGTTCTCTCACTCCCATTGCTTCAAAAAATCCTTCCAATGGGACCACTGGGTTTCCTTCTGCTTAATTGCAATGTGGAAGGAGAGTTCTTCAAGAAGGGTATTGCAACATATGGGAAGTGGGGGATTATCCCTTCCCTCCCCAGCTGTAGCCCCTTCCAAAAATCCTCCAGCCTGCACAGGAATTATGTTTAGGAGGAAAAACAAAACAAAATGTTCTATGGCACCTATGGACACTCCTTGTTCTGAGACGTAGATCCAGGCCCTTGCCTAAAATCCTTTGAGAAGTTGTAAAAAATCAGGGAGAGACTCACAGCATCCATAAAATTCATTCAGATGTGGTAGTTACCCATCTGATAACTAGATCACAATATACTGTAGGTGCGGTCCACTTGGTCTCTGCAGCAAAAGAGCCATTTACCCAGGGCAGGCAGAGGAACTGGACCGGCTGAAAAGGCTGTGAGGTGCATTTCGCAGCAAGAAATGCCGACCTCAGGCCTTTCCTTCTTGCTCTGGTCTAACATGTTGCCCAAAACATGTTCAGCCCTGGAGGGACCAGTCCTGAGGAGCCCAAGATCCCATTCTGTGCTGCAATGCCCCTTTGGGTGGATCAGCTCTTCTTTGCACCCCATGCGTTTGCGAAGTGCTCTGGAAATATTCCTGCCTGAAACCTGGAGATCCACCGCCAGTCACCTCACTTTTCTAAGTCTGGCCGTGAGATCCCACTTAGTTCCTCATCATTTTTTCTTCCCCATTAGAGCCCCTTGACCCCGAGAGGCTGGACTCTCTCACCAGGACGGTCTCCTAGCAGAGTCAACCCAGGCAGAATGGACAGAATGGAGACACCTGACTAAGATGCATCCACCCAACTCAGGAGTAGCGGTCACTTAGGCAGAAGAGAATAGATATCATGGAACAATATAATCACAGAGCAGATGAGCTGGAACTTAAGAGCACCAGCAAAGACTTGCTGGATCAGAGCAAAGGCCCATCCAGTCCAGCACTCCATTCATACAGTGGCAACAATGTCTCCCTCTCCACTTTCTCGACACCGTGAGTTATTCTGGGCAACCCAGTCGTCTCCCCTTGCTTGCCTTCTTTCTCAGCGAAACAGGCACAGTCGCAGCTGCTCTTTTTAGGGGAGCTGCTCCAGCCGCCCATCATTTTTGTTGTCTTTTGCTGCACTTTTTCCAACTCAGTAATGTCCTTTTTCAGGGAAGGCAACCAGAACTGAGCACAAGATTCCAAGTGTGGTCCCATCCCACCAAAGATTTGTACAAGGGAAGTAAGGTTTTGGCAGTTCTATTTTCGATTCCATTCCTAAGAAGCCCATGAGGCGGCCATAAGGCCATTGAGTCCACCCGCTGCTTGACGCAAGACTCCAGTTTACGCATCTCTGATAGATGGCTGTCCAGCTGCCTCTTGAATGCCTCCAGTGTGGGAGAGCCCACTCCCCCCACCCCGCTTGTGGTTACATTGCTGTGCTGCTCTAACAGCCTGGAAGCATTTCCTGATGTCCGGTCACTAAAGCTCCCTTCCCAGGTCCTGCAGTCTGGCATGACTGAGAACAGCTCCTGGCCCTCCTCAGTGCGACAGCTTTGCACGTACTTGAGAAGCGACATCACATCTCCCCGCAGTCTTCTCCTTCCAAGGCTAAGCATGCCCAGTCCTTTACATCTCTCCCCACAGAGCTTTGCTCCCCATCCCCGGATCATCCTTGCCGCCCTCCTCTGAACGCCTTTCAGCTCGTGTGCCTCTTCCTTGAAGTGTGGGGCCCAGGGCTGGACACAGCACTCAAGATGGGGCCTAACTAGGATTAATACAGGGGAATAACTATGTCGTGTGGCTTGAAAGCCGTACTTCTAATGGCATGGCTGAGCGCAGCATTAGCTTTTTTGCCGTCACATCAGTCTGTTGATCCGTGTTCAGCCTGTGATCTGCGACAATCCAAGAGCCTTCTTACATTGTTTTTGCATTGTTGAGCCACGTATCTCAAACTTTTAACTGTGCATTTGGCTCCCTTTTCCCAGGTGTAGAACTTGGCATTTTTCCCTATTAAATTTACTTCTGTTGCTTTCAACCCAGTGCTCCAACCTATCAAGAATACTTTGAATTTTGTTTCTGTCTCTCAGGGAATTAGCTGTCCCACTTCATCTTTGTCATTTGCACATTTGATCAGCATTGCTTGCACCTCTTTATCCAAGTCATTGGTAGAAATGCTGAAGAGCACGGGGCCCAGGGCTGAGCCCTTCGATGCCCCACTTGTTCCCTCTCCCCAGTCTGAGAAGCTGCCACTCAGAAGCACTCTCTGAGTCTGCGACCAACTGAGGATCCTCCTGGCAGGTGCTCCATCCAGCCCACTTTTAGCCAGTTGGCTGATCAGAATATCATGGGGCATTTTTTTCTGTCAAAAGCTTTGATGTATTCTGTCCACAGCCCACAACGGAGATTACCTGACCAAACATGAGATCAGAAGGGTCTGGCAAGGCTTGTTCTTGCTAAATGCATGCCGGCTTCTCGCAATCGCTCCACGGGCGGCAAAGTGCTTACGGACTGACTTCCCCCAGAACTTTCCCAGGGATTGATGACAGACCGATCTGCCTGTAGTCCCTGGGATCCTCCTTTTTGCCCTTTTGGAAGATGGGAGCAACATCAGCCCTCCTCCAGTCACCCGGCATGTCGTTATTTGTTTATTTCCGCTGCCCTCCATGATTTCTCAAAGAGAATAGCCAGTGGCTCTGAGAGTTCTTTTGCCGGTTCCTTTATGACTCTAAGATGGGCCCTGGAGACCAGAACACATTCACAGAATGTTGTTTTATTTTTGGTTGTTGCTTTGTTTTTTTGTAAGGCATCCAGAGACTTTTAGTATTGGAACAGCCTATAAAAACTTTAAATGGATGGATGGATGGATAGGGTGTTTTCCTGGCCATTTGTTTATTAATCTCAAGCGTTAATCCTGACCCTTCAGTGTGTACTTCATTTCTGCTAGGGTGCTCATAGCCCTGCTTTTGGGAAAAGACTGAGCCATACCTGTAAGGGTTATATGGCGAGGGAAGCTTCCAGAGGGCACCTGTGGTTTGGCAGCAGTAGCTGAAGGCAACTCTGGTGGAAGATCTTTCCTAGACAACAGCAGTGAAACTCAGGCTAATTCTGGTTCCTGCTGCACAGAAAAATGCAATTATACGCCACTTCGGAAATATTTTCACTAGAAAATAGAATGATGACACAACCCAGAATGAAACAAAAGATAACGCCAGAAGATGAGGCTCCCGGGTTGGAAGACAATAAACCAACTACTGGGAAAGAGCAAAGGACAGGCATGAATAGCGCTGTCACTAATGACGCAACCAGATCAAAGCTGAAAGGAAGTAGAGTGGCTGATGTCAGGATTTCAGACTTGCAAAGAATGAATGCCTGGACCCAAAGGCAGTGTACAGGCAAGTGCCCAGCTGTTCATAAACAGCAAACCAGGATACTGAACTACAACAGCGCTGAGAGACAGCCAGTTTAAGGAACTGAGCATATACAGAGTGTTCTATAGAGCTGGTATCGCATACACATTGCAATGAGACTTTGAATGGGGGATATACAAGAACAATATGGAAGCGCACAAGGACAATACAGTAACATTGAGAAATTATAAGGAAAACATTATGACACACGGGATGCTTGAGTAACAGATTAAAAATATAACAATCAGAAGTTGTAGGTTTTAACAGGTTTCAATGCTTGCTTTTGCAATATGAGGTAGGAAACTCCATGGAGACAAAGAATAAGCTGGTTTAATATTGAAATGGCAAGCAGAGAAGTAGCTGGTGGCTATTTCCAAAGCTCTTGCAAGGCACGTCGCAACAGCATCCATTGTCAGAAGGTGCTGACAAGGCACACGCACTGGCATACCGGAGGATTAATGAGTTGATAGATTTCAGGGATTCAAACTGGTTACATTGTAACTTCCCTCTTGCTCAGCATGGTGGAATGGAGACAGCTCCAGGAGCAACTGGCCTGACTTCTCTTACCCCAGATCCCCCACCTCTGGAAAGTGTCCACACGTGTCCACCCATTCCCACAGCTCTACTCACAGGAGGAGTCCATCCTTTGGGTGGTGGGGGATCTGGCTGCAGATCCAGTACTACAAGGCATTCACTGCAGAGGAAAGGGTTAAGGGAAGTTGGTGGAAGGAGCTAAGGTGGTCTCCCGTGGCAGTGAAGGGTCCAGGCTCCACCAATCTCCCACCCCAGAGTAGAGAGAGAACAGCAAATAAACAGTTGCTGCCCATCTGAAATCAGAGGAAGCACAGCTTCAGGCAGGCGGCGCCTGCTCCTCACTCAAAAGGACCTGGGCAACCCCGAGTGGGGTGGGGTGCCCTGGTGTCCGGCAACAGCAGGGGTTGGACTTGACCGTCCTCTTGGCCCCTTCCAGATCTATGATTCTATGGTTCTCTCCTTCCCACCCAGTGCCAGTGGTGTGCTCAGTGCTTGGCTCTAGTGGATGCCTTTTGCTGACCTTCTGCTCTCCTGCTGGTACGGCAGGCCAAGCTCCAGTTCTGGCAACGTTAATGTGGCTGGCAGAAATCCAGGCTGGCTTTCCCTTGACTTGGACCACCGTATGGGTGGTGATCAGAACCTGGAAAGGTCCCTCCCAACATGGTGAGAGGCTGTTCTTTCTCTGGTGCACTTTGACAAAGACCTCATCTCCCATCCGAAAAGGGAGGCACAGCTCCTCGGGGGGGGGGGGTTCTCCCCAGGGGATGCAAAAGCACAGACACGCACCCCTCCAAGTATGACAGCGCACCCCTCCAAGTATGACAGCTGCACAGCGTGCAGCTCCTGAGTAGCGAGCAGTTCCCAGGGAGCACGCGCCCCAAAGCCAAGCAACACGTCTTGCCTTCAGCAGGGGGAAGTGCCACTTGCCGCCAGGCTCCTGGGACCGAGGGTCTTCCCGGGTGCCCCACCCTACTCTGTGTAGAATCCACTTGGCAAACGGTGCCTTGTGCAAGGCTTTGGACACAAGGTTTGTCTTACCTGGCATTGCAAGTTTCCATGGGCCACTCAGTTCCTTTCTGGCTCGTGTGGCTTTGTTGGTGAGCCACGTGAGTAAGCCTGTAGAGCAAGGCGGTTGGGAGGCAAAGCACCCCCTTGGGACTCCGGGGGTGTTCCTGGGCATCAGCCAGCCTGTTCGCAGAACTCTTGCTCTTCTGTAGGCACACATGGCTGGAGTCTCCTTCTCTGTGAGAACAGGCTCCCCTTCCCTCCATGCATGAAGTCTAAAGACACACACAGCTGGGAACACACACATCTGCCCCGGTTGCGTCTCCGGCAGTGGCGGCGGCAGCGGCAGCCGTGGCACGGATCTAGATGCATGCGGAAAGGGGCAGCAGATTTTCAGAGCAGCTCCTGCTATTTGTAGAAACCCCTGAAAATGGCTTTGCCTTGCATCATGGAGCCCAAATGAAAGCAGATGCTCCAAACCTAAAATAGATGACTATACACAAAACAGATGTCAGTCCAAACCAATATCTCAGTTCCTGAACATGAGGCAAACACAGGTCTGACATGTACAAATCTCCAGAGGAGCCCCTGGAACTCACCTTCCTCCATTTCCAACATTGCCTCTCCTAGAGTCCAAATACGCCAGACTGAAATGTCAGATGCTCTGGAGAGCTCCAGCTGGCGGCTCATTTGCAAAGTGGAGCAAAGAGCAAGTCCACCCCCTTCCTGAGAGACCCTTTGGTGCAAAACAACAGCATGTGGCGATCAGGGATTAGGGCTGGGTGGGATGCATGGTGTGCACGGGCCAACGGAGCTTTTGAGCAGGTGAAGTCCTTCTTTTGAGAAGGACAGATGGGCACGGCAGAACTTGGTGGATTTGCGGCGCCCCATGGCACCTGCGTCAGGCCATATTCACAAGATCGCACACCGATTCCTATGCTGAGGAGATACCTCAGGAAGCCGCATGTGTTACTCACGTGTTTCTACAGCGGGATTCAAGCAGCACTGGGCCAAAGTCTCCCTTTGGAGATGACGCAGAAGGAACAGCAGAACCCTTTGTGGCGTTCGGGGAATTGCTGCTACCCATCCTAGCTGGGTTCAATGCCAACTTAGCCCTCCGCCATCCTGCTTATGTTCACACTGAAAGAACTGATGTGGGAATTAGTGTATCACAATGCAAGGGAGCAAACCCAAAGCCATGGGAAGAGGTTTGTGTTGTATCTGCTCATGGATGTGCACAAGAGCAAATGTCCCCTTGGGGTCCCTTCACATGGTACGCTTTAGCCCCATAATGGACAGGTTTGCATGTCGTGCTAACCTACACTGGGAATGAGACACAGCCCCGAACAAGCTACCACATGCGCAACAGCAGGTGCGCAGGAGGATGGGAAGCAGACTCTGCTTGACCCGTTTTTCACTTCGCAGGACAATCTGCACTACGGGTCCCACCCCCCTAGCTAAGTCTACTTCCAGGTTTGGGGGTGGGCTAGAGGAAACCTTTGTGGGGACTCTAAGGTATATCTATTTTTATGTTAATTGTGTTTGGACTTAACACTTCAATTAAGACAATTTCGTAAAATGAGTTGCGTGGAATGGAGAGTTGCAGGACTGAACTGGCAGGAAAATAAGATCTCAGGAGAGCCCCTACCCAGCCACCAGGTCTCCCCATCAAATGCCCTTCCCTGCTGGACTGTTACCAGGTAGACGGCCAGGCATTGGTCCCTCTGGGCTTCCACCGGGATTTGCAGGGCAGTGCCTTCCCTTTCGCTCCGGATTTCTCTGGCACTTCCTACACAGACAGGATGAGAGACGCACGGCTTCTGGCAAGAAATCCAGACTGAAGCAAATGGACATGATTCACAGGGAGCACAACGAGGCCAGTGGGCCATGCATTCAATGTGGCTGCGTTTCTGTTTGAGAAAGCAAGCTTCTCTTCAACAATGCTGCGTTTGGTTTTACATTCAGCAGAAACAGAGGCCAAGGAAGATGGGACACCTCGGATTCAAGTCTAGTGGAGGGGATCTCTTCTTATTTTGAGGTCTAACCCTGTAGCCATGGAGACTGACAATTGCTGCTCAGCCACTAGCCTCATCTTCTGAGACATGGCAGCCCAGTTTTATTAAAAATGTTCACACACACACACAGAGTGTTTATCTGCCTGGCAATCAGCACAGCTGCTAGCCCTCTTGGGACCTCCACAAGCTCCTTCTTCACTGGAAAGTGCCGACTGGCTTGCCCAAGTTATTGGGCGGCTGCCCGGTCATGTGCAACACCAAGATATTCCAGCAGTAATATTTTAATTGAAACATTGTGCTGGGAGAAGGAGAGGCCACATACTGTGTCAATGGGGAGCGAGCCACATCCCCTGGAAATGGGGCAGAGCCAGCCAAGCCCTGAAGGGCACGAGGACTTCTGAGTCTCGGGGCTTTTTCGACTGCCCCACAGAGTCCCGTGGAGCTTTGCGACCTTCGTGCAGGTGCTGGAAGTAGCAGAAGCAGCAGCTGCAGGGTCCGCCTGGGCTGGCTCATGCCCCCCAGCATGGCCACCACAGGCATTTCTTTCGTTCAGTTGCACGCCTCTCTTTCTTCTCTCAATCTTATCCCCACAACAGCAGTCCAGGGAGGTAGGCTGAGCTGGGGTCTGTGGCCGGTCCAAAGAAATGCCGCTGGCTCTATGGCGAGAGGGCCGCACCAGCTCTCCCACGCCACAGCCCTGCGCTCTTGAGGACGCCACAACGGTCCTTTTGTGCTGTGCTGGTGTGCACTGGCTGGCACCAGATGGACCTAAGAGTGCACGTGCAGTGCAGCCTCCACCCCAGAATGCAGCTGACCATTTGGGGCACGGAGCGGAGACCAGGGACTGCAGGAGGGCTGGGGGCCAGACGGCAGCAGCCAGGGAGAATAAGCCACTTCCTTGCTAAGCCCCCTCTAAACCCCAGCTGCAGTTGGAGACGTGAGGAGGGAGGAGAGAAGGCGGGGGCCTTTACGTCTCCCCCCTGGGACAGGACGGATCAGGAGGAGCCAAGACTCCCAGGCTCTTTGGGCTCCTGGCTGGAGCCAAGGCATCTCAGAAAGGTTTGCCATTTCCCTGCCTTGGTCATGGTGGACATTTGGTCAGACCCACACAAAGCCCCAAATATGGACAGAAGGGCACACTTAAGATACACCAAGTTAAGTTTTCCTGAAGAGTCCCTTGTTGAAATGGAGGGCATCCTTGGTATTGGCTGTTCCTTAAATGCAAACACTGACTTCTGTGTTTCTAAAGGGTGATCAGATCGCTGGGCTCATGTGACACGGAGCGCATGAGAGAAAGGGTGTGAGAGAGCAGCTCGTCGTGTCGTTTCATTCTTGAAGCATTGCTTTTGCGGGGGGGCAGGATCGTGCTGCACTTCTGGGAACTATAGACACATAACACGTAATTGTTTTAACACAAATCATTTTAGAGCATCGGCCATTCAGTTGGTCCGGAAGGATACAGCCAGAACACCCACTGGGTCCAGTTAACAGAACCAAGTGGCTACCATGTCATTCCCATTTCATGAGCTGCTGGACCGCTTCTGGGCAAAGAATGGTTATGCCCTGAGAAACTGAATGACTTGGGATGGAGGTATCAGGAGGGCCGTCTCTGCCCAAATGAGCCACACAGGGCTTCCTTTAGCGCAGTCCTGCAGAGCAGGCATTTGCAGCCGCCTTCCCAAACTCCAGCCCTCTCCCTGAGGGTCCCTCCTTGGACTGCCTTCTGCTAGCCGGCAGAGTGTCATCATCAGACTCATTAACTCCGTGTTAGGGCTACTGAAAATGGTGCAATTATTTAACCGTTTGTATGTGTTCATATGTGGAATGTTATTCCGCATTTCACTTTGTGTCACACTGCTAGGTGCTCTGCCAGCCGTTGGATGGAAAAGCAGGCTCCAGATTTAACAAAGTTGGCAAGGTTTAAACCCACTCTGCCCCTTTCCCTGCCTCCTGGATAGACGACTTCCTTAAGTGAAGGCTTTGTTCTCCACAGGGCTTGGTAGCCAAGACCTTGGCGTTTAACGTACACTGTCCAGCTTCCATGGCCTATTTGGCAGCAACTCAAGACGGGGCCTTCTCGGTGGCTGCTCCCAGGGTTTGGGCATGAAATACAGAGCTGGCCCCATCTGTGGCGAATGTTTGCCAGCAAGCAAAGACCTTTTTAAAATTTATTTAGACTGACCTTTGGCCCATAAGCTGAATTGTAAATAATTTTTTACTGACTGTTTTTATGGATTTTTCTGATATTTAACCTGCTTTGTATCCATATCTTCTACTATCTATTCTATTGTTGTTTTACTCAACTTGTATTTTGGCATTAGCTGCCATGAACACCAATTAATGGGAAAACAGGCTACAAATTTAACAAAGGCAATCATATGACTAGTCGTGGAGAAAGCTGAAACTGGTTTTGGAGATCTCATCTTTTCTGCCTTCCATTGCCCTACTAAAATGCAGCGTGTTTGCGCCTCCATCGTGCCAACCTGGACTTGAAGGAATTCTGTCTTCCTAGTGGACCAACCGTGCATCTCAGAGTGGGAAGCCCTCCCACAGAGAGGCTCGCTGCCACCAGCAGCCGGAAAACTCACAGCACTGCTTCACAGTGCGATATGAGCACAGTGGGGTTTCTGCTCCAAGGAGCGTACAGGCTGTGGCTCCATCAGGCCAGAATGGAGCAGAATCGAGAGAGGCGAGAAGGGAGAGGCCATCTGGTTCCTTCCTCAGAGAAGCTGGGCGAAGAACAAGCCTGGAGCTCGGCAGATGCAGCAACGCACCTGCTGCCCAGGAGAATAAGGACAACGAGCTCAGGAGAGCATGGGAAGGATGCGCTTTCCACAAAAGAGAAGAGCTACGTAATACCTGAAATTGGAAGCAGCTCCTCCACGAACTGACGGCCACAGAGCTCAGTGTGCACAGATGCAGTGGCCTGCGGGGAGGAGTTGGGCGGCAACTCCAGAGAGCCAGCCAAGGGTCTCTAGATCGCGGCCGGTGGTCATGGAGTGGGCTCCTCCGGCCTTGCACAGAACGGGGCAAGGGGTGGCTCTGGGAGAGCGTGGGGGCAGAGGGAAGGGTGAGCAATCATTAGCAAAGGGCTGCACACTCTCCTCCTGCCCCCACTTTTTCCTGACCACCAGTCATGAAGGCAGAATAGATGCTTCCTTGGGAAAGGCCATGAGGGGAGGCATTTATTGGGAAACTACACAGAATGGTGATTTCCACATTTCTGTGCCATGCCCCCACGAAATACTGGCAATCTGATTTTCGAAAGTTTCATCTTTACCCTCACCTTAGTTACATGGATGGTAATAGAGTTCTACTATTATGCTCCTTTTCTTCTTTTTCCATTTTTCCAGATACACTGATGGGATTTGTGGTCTTGTCTTCCTATAGTTCTTCGCAGAGATATGTCCCTTTAAAATAAAGAGCAATTCCTCCTCCTCCTCTGTTAGTTCTTTTCTTTTTGAACAGGTTATATCCTGCAGTTTTTGAATTCCATTCCACCAAGTAGAATTCCACCAAGTTTCAGTTATGCCCAGCAAGTCATATTTGCTCTCGTGTACTAAAAGTTGAGGTTCCTGTTGTTTGTTTTCCATACTTTGGGCATTGCTAGATAGACATCTAAGGCCACATGAATAATTCCCTGGCTTCTCTCCGACATTTCTGGGAGCCTAGTGTTCGATCCAGCTGGAGTTTCTTTCATTGTTGCAATACATAATCCCATCAGTTGATGTTGCACCCTGATAGAAACAGAGCAAGTCAGAAGAGACCTCCCAGGCCATCTAGACTGACCCCAGCTCCAGCCAGCTCCATTCATGACATGCCTCCCATGTGCATGTCCAGCCTATCCTTGAACACCCGCACTGATGGGGCTTCAGCCACCTACCGTGGACGCCTATCACATGCCCTAGGGGTCCTAGCCATCAGGAAGAACTCCATGGCATCCAAATTGAACCTTGGTTCCCTTTTTTCTCCATTTTTCTCCATCTTCTCTCAACCCCCTCATGTACCTATATGTCAACAGATCCCCTCTGAGCCTCCTCTTCTCCAGGCTGAAGAGACCCAGTTCCCTCAGTCTCACCTCATACGGCATCCCCTGCAAACTGGCCACCAACCTTGTGGCCCTACGCTGCACTGGCTCCAACCTGGCTATATCCTTCCTGTTACGAGGGGCCCAAAACTGAGCACAATACTCCAGTTGCGGGGGCACCAGAGTCATATAGAGTGGCAGTAACACCTCTCTCGATCTGGAAGCCACACTTCTGGCTGTGCAACCAAGGGTGGCGTTCGCCCTCTTGGCCACCACCTCACACTGCTGACTCATGTTTAGCCTGCAGTTGACCAGCACCCCAAGATCCGTTTCACAAGTGCTGTGTAATTCCCCATGTCTCTTCTACTACCCTTTTTGAAAACTGGGACCACTGATGCCACCCTCCAGTCCTCTGGAACCTCACCCATTCTCCATGAGGCCTCAAAAATGGAGGGCAATGGGCATGAGAGGACACCCACCAACTCCTGAAGTACCTTCGGGTGTACTCGGTTAGGGCCCGGTGCCTTTGCAATGTCCAGTGCCCTGAGGAGCTCCTCGACTTCTGGGGGGGTGACTCTAATCTGTGCCCCTAAATCCCTAGCCTCATCCAGTCCCCCATGTAGATCTCCCCCATCCTGCTTTGGAGAGAACACAGAGGCAAAATAACCATTCCCTCACATAGGCCACTGAATCCCCTTCCTCCTCATTAAGTGGTCCCACTGCTGGTCCCCCCTTCCTCTTGCTATTTACATGCTGACAGAAGCCCTTTTTGTTGCTCCCGATATTCTTGGCAAGTTCAGCTCATAATCAGCCTTAGCCTTGCGAAGAATCCTTCTGCAACGGGCCTCCTCCTCCCGGTAGACCCTTTCATCTATCTGCCCCAGTGTGCATTTCCTACGGAGGTTCCTCTTACGACTAATCCCTCTTACCACCTGCTTTCGCATCCGTGGTGGTGCTCTCCCCACCTTGCTAACTAGCGGTATCATCAGACTTGTGCCTCCAAGACCTTCCACACGAGGTGGCTGAGGCCCCATTGGTGAGGGTGTTCAAGGATAGGCTGGAGATGCACATGGGAGGCATGTCCTGAGTGGAGCCGGCTGGAGCCGGGGTCAGACTAGATGGCCCAGGAGACCCCTTCTGATTTGCTCTGCTTCTATGTTTCTATGACCTCCCATTTGAGTGCCTTCCACACCTCCTGATGTGCATCTCCCTCCGCTTGTTGCCCTCCTCCGAACCCTTTCCAGTTTGTCTGCATCGTTCTTGAAGTGTGATGCCCAGAACGGGACAGAGCACTCCAGGTGAGGCCTCTCCAGTGCTGAGTCGAGGGGCACTGGTGCCTCACAGGACTTGGAAGTGATGCTTCTATTAATGCACCCTAAAACAGCATATCCCCTTTCTGCAGCCACATCACATTGTCGGCTCATGTTCAATTCTGATCCCCCCTGTGGTGGAAAGAAAAACATGATCCAATGGGGCAAAGCTAAAGCAGTTGGGTCAGGAAGTACTTTCCAATGGTTAGGACCCCAGGATATGGAGGGGGCTTCCAGGGGAGGTGGCGGGGGCCCCGTTGGTGAGGGCATTCAGGGAAAGATTGGACACCCACATGCTGGACATTATATGCGTGGTGCTGGCTTGCACTGGGGATCAGACTCAATGGCCCCGGAGGCCCCTTCCAACTTGCTCCGCTTCTATGGTCCACAACACTCCCAGGATCCTTCCCACATGCAGTATTGCTGAGTCAAGTGTTCCCCATCTTGTGACAATGCACTGGGTTCCTCTTCCCAGCTACAGGTCGGGCAGCTGTGCTCATCGCGGCACATTGCTTGGCCTTCAGCCCAGCACGCCAACCCGTCACGATTGCCGTGGGTCTTCTCTCTGTCTTCCAGGGTACGAGCAGTTCCAGACAGCAATGCGGGTAGTTGGCAGGGATCAGCAACCTCCAGACCCTCTACAGCCTTTCCCTGAAATGGTGTCTACGGCTTTTTTTGATGAGAAAAGTGTGGTCTTTCCTGTGAATGAGGGATGAAGCCTCGTGCATCAGTACAAGTTTGCTGTGCCACTGCTCTGCCTTGTGCTTGTGTAACAGAACACATAAAAAGGCAGAGAAAGGAACCCCCCGAGGGGGAAAAGCAGTGGAAAGGAACTAACCTGAATCCCTCTGTGAATCTGGGTGCAGAAGCCTGGACGAAGTGCCTTAAAGGCATCGAAAGCCTCGTGTGGAGACTCTGTCCATGACAGCAAGAGGTTAAACCTCACTGCCCCGCCCATGTTGGCTTGAGCAGCATCCCCAGGTTCAGCACTGGAGGAGCAGCTCCCAACAGCTCCTCCCGAGTGGGATTTGGCTCGTGGGCTGAAGGAGGGTCCCTGGCCTTGGTATACAGCAAGCGGGGGGTGGGGGGGAGACATGTAAGTGGCCGCAATGCCCCTCTCCCTCTCGTCTTTGTGGCCACCTGGCACCCCAGTCGCTGAGACTGCTTGCTCCTGGTTGCATCTGGAGAGCAAAGAAAGGAGCCAGCTCAGTTCCTGAGGAGGCGTGTTCGAGGGCGAGTGCTTGGCGAGGAAGAGCCCCGAGTACGTCCCCCCGTGGGAGGCGGGGGAGCAGCTGGCGGAGGGATGCTGCCCCGAATGCTGATCGGCACCGCCTACCCTGCGTTCGTTGGGGTGATGTGACCGTTTTGACACGGTCCCCCCACCCCTTACTAGCGTTCTCGGTGGAGAAGCGATGCTCACGCCTGCTCTGCGGCTGGCGCGACGCTCTGCCATGGCAGGGGCGCGTGCAGGGCCCACGCAGGGCATTCCACGCGAGATCTCCCGCCGCTTGCCTTTGTGCCTCCCTGTCTCGGCCACTGCCGTCCCCTCCAGGCTGTTCCACCGGCGTGTCAGTCAGGGAAGGGGCCCTGCCCGCGGCAGCAACCGCGCTGGAGCTCGCGGCACCCAGTTCTCGCTCGCCACTTCGTGGAGGTGTGGTGCGCATCCAGAAGGGTGCAAAGGGCCCGGGGTTGCCATAGAGACTCCTTCGGGGTCCGAAGAAGGTAGGAGGGACAGCACCGGCCCCGCCAGTCCCAACCCTTGCAGGCCCCGGCCGGTGCCAAGAGGCCCCGAGAGGAGCGCAGCGCAGCGCCTCTTCCGCTCCGCGGGTCGCCCCGTCGCCCCGCGGGGCTGGGGAAAAAAGCGGGAGAAGGCGCTTCTCGGGGCCGCCCTGCGGGGCGCACAGACGCCGAAGAGGAGGGCACCTCTCCAGCCGCGGCTCAGCCGACTGCGGTCCAGCCGACGCCAGCTGATCTCCGGCTTGCGTCCCGGCGCACCACGACCCAGATCCTCCGCCAGCGGCCTCGGAGCATGTGCCGCGCGTCCCCGCGCCGCTCGCTCTCCCGCCGCTGAGTCAGGTCGCGGGGCGGTCTGCGGAGAGGCGCCCGGCCTGCGGGAGGGGCGTCCTCGGCCGGGGAGGGGGCGGCCGCTCGGCCTCCTCCGACCAAGCCGGGCGCGGAGACGCTCCGCGAGCAGGCGCAGCGCCCGCCCACCTTCGCGCCTTCCGCGGGGAGGGGGCAGCGGAGGCGCGCGTGAAAGGAGGGCTGGTGCCAAGGGGAGGGGGCGCGGCGAGAGGAGGGCCGGGCCGGGCCGGGCCGGGCCGGGCAGGAGCGGGGCGGGCTGAGGAGCAGGCAACGCGGATCGGGTTTCAGCGGAGCGGCCGCTCGCTCCTCGCTCGCAGCGCCGGGCCGTTCCGCCTCCCGACCAAGCCGACCCCTTGGCGGCGGGCGGCGCCCGAGCGGGCTGCCTCTGCGTCGCGCGAAGACGCCTCCACGGCAGCAGCGCCACTCGGGTGGCCAGGAGCGAGGATGGACGTAGGTGACCCGGCGCCAGACGCGCCGCCCCGCAGCGCCCCATCGAGCCTCCCGCCCGGCCCCGCGCCCCGAGGGCGGCGGATGGGGCAACCTGCCGGTCCGGTCCGGGCCGCGGGCGTTGGATGGGGCCTCCCCCCCTGGAGGGTCCCCTAGCCGGGGCCGCTTTGCTCCCGCCCAACAGCTGCCCGGCCCCGCGACGTCGCGGGAGCCAGAAGCGCCCCTGCCCGGTTTGTCCTCCGAAGACGCTGCGCGGGGGGAGGCTGCGTGCGCGTTGCTTGCAGGGGCTCCGCGAGGGGAAAGGGGCTCCCAGCTCAGGTTTCACGGGCCGGACCGGCTCCGCCTCGCCTGCTGCGCTCCCCCCGCGCTCGGCGCTGGCCAAATTGGAACCAGCTGCGGCACTTTGGCGACTGCACGCCTCCTGCTGGTGATGCCGCGGCCGCTGAGGTCACTCCTGTCCGCAGCCTCCCTCCGGCCGGCATCAGCCTCTTTCCCCGAAAGCGCGGGGCGCCGATCGGGGCCCCGGCTGCTCTCGCCTTGCCAGCTTGTGGGCTGGTGACGGAGCGGCTGGAGCAGGAGCCGTCTCCTCCTTCAGGCACGGGATGAGGGCGTGCGTCCTTCCAGCGAGGAAGGGGTGCCGCTCTCCGCTCCCCGGCTGGGTCGGTGCTTTCCTGCTCCAGGAGGAGATGCCCACCCCCCGGGAACCGGTCCCAGGAGCCTTGGCCGATTCCCAGGCGCGCAGGGACGGCGGATGCCTCGCATGCATGCTCGAGCCAGTCCCGCCCCCACCCGGGGGGCTGGGGGCATCTTCCCCTGG
>NW_025335557.1:63512-132714 GCF_004798865.1 Varanus komodoensis | reverse complement strand
GCCCGGGCCGCCGCGGCGCCCCCGGCGGCTGCTCCCGGGCCTGGCTGCACGCCGCTGTGGCAGGTGAGGGCCCTCGTCCGCTGGCGCGGGGCCTCCGGGCTGGAGCCAGAGGGGCCCCGGATGTCCCCCAGGACAAGCCCCGGGGCATCCCTGCAGGTGGAATCCTGTGGGGTCAGGAGCGCGCCCACCCAGGGCCCCCCTAGGTGGCAGAGCAGTCCCAGGAAACAGGGCTTCCTTTGGGCAGCGGGGAGCCCCGCTCTGCTGAGATGCCTCAGGGTGGGCATCTCCTCCCACCTTCCCAGGCCCTGCTGGCTTCTCAAGATGTGCTGGGCCACAGACAGCCGCGTGGGGGGAGCATGGATGGGGACACTTCCCTGGCAGGTGTCTTTCCCCTCCTGCTCTGCCCCCCTGGCCCGGTTCGCCACGCCAGCCCCCCGCCTCGCTCCTGTCCTGACCAGCTTTCTCGTTTGCATTCCTTGCAGGATTGAGGCGCCTGTTGCGTGGATGGAGCCTGCCCACTCCCCCTGCACCTGCCCTCTTCGCAGACGTGTCCTGCAGCGGCCGGCCATGGGGCTGCTGGTCCTGTGGGGGCTGCTGCTGCTCGGGGGGCCCGTGCCTGGGCAGGGCTCTGCAGTGCTGGGCACCCTGGACTTGCAGATCGATGAGGAGCAGCCTTCGGGCACCATCATCGGGGACATCAGTGCCGGGCTTCCCCCTGGCACCACCAGCTACATGTACTTCATCTCTGCCCAGGAGGGCAGTGGGGTGGCCACGGACCTAGAGATCGATGAGAATTCGGGGATCATCAAGACGGCCCGTGTGCTGGACCGCGAGAGCCGCGACCACTACAGCTTCATCGCCGTAACCCCAGAAGGGGCCACCGTGCAGGTCAATGTGCTCGTGAGCGACATCAACGACCACGCGCCCACTTTCCCCCGGCAGCACGGCTCCCTCCAGATCCCAGAGCACACGCCCTTGGGCAGCCGCTTCCCCCTGGAGCCAGCCTTCGATGCGGACAGCGGCCTGCTGGCCACCCAAGGGTATACGATCAAGGGGGCGAGTGCAGGCCAGGCCTTCCTCATAGAGACCCGCCGTGGGCCAAATGGGGTTCTGTACCCCGAGCTGGTGGTGAACAGCATCTTGGACAGGGAGGTCCATTCCAGGTACTCGCTGTTTCTGGAGGCCTATGATGGGGGGTCTCCGCCCCGGAGCTCCCAGATGACCTTGGATGTGTCTGTCCAGGATATTAATGACAACGCCCCGGCCTTCAACCAGAGCCGCTACCACACCCTCATCCCGGAAAACCTCCAGCCAGGCAGCAGCGTCCTGCAAGTCTTTGCCTCAGATGCGGATGAGGGGGACAACGGTGCGGTGGTGTATGAGATCAACCGCCGGCAAAGCGACCCCGAGCAGTACTTCACAATTGACGCAGCCACGGGGGTGATCAAGCTGAACAAGTGGCTCGATTACGAGCTCCGGAAGGTCCACGAGCTGGTGGTCCAGGCCCGGGACAAGGCTGTGCACCCAGAAGTCTCCACTGCCTTTGTCACCATCCAGGTGCGGGACTACAATGACAACCAGCCCACCATGACCATCATCTTCCTCAGTGAGGATGGCTCTCCTCGCATCTCTGAGGGGGCCCAGCCAGGGCAGTTTGTGGCGCGCATCTCGGTCTCAGACCCCGACTACGGGGAGTACGCCCACGTCAATGTTTCCCTGGAAGGCGGCGAAGGGAAGTTTGCCCTCACCACGAAGGACAACATCATCTACTTGATCTGCGTGGACCAAATGCTCGACCGGGAGGAACGGGACTCGTACGAGCTGCGCGTGACGGCCACGGATGCTGGGACACCCCCCCTGCGCGCCGAGTCTGCCTTTGTGCTCCAGGTGACGGACGTCAATGACAACCCGCCGCTCTTTGACGCTCAGGAGTACGAGCAAAGTGTGCCTGAGGTGGTCTACGCGGGCAGCTTCGTGCTGCAGGTGACTGCCCGCGACAAAGACCAGGGCCCCAACGGTGAGGTCCACTACAGCGTCCTGCACACGCCGCACACGCACTCCCACTGGTTTGCCATCGACCCGGCCACGGGCATCGTCACCACGGCCTCTGCTCTGGACTACGAGGTCGACCCCCAGCCTCAGCTGATTGTGCTGGCCACTGACCGGGGCACACCGCCCCTCTCCTCCACGGCTGTGCTCCGGGTGAGCCTGCAGGATGTCAATGATAACGAGCCAATCTTCGAGAGCAACTTCTACAATGTCTCCTTGAAAGAGAGTGTGCCTCCTGGCACCTGCTTCCTCCAGGTGAGCGCGGCTCGGAGGTGCTCGAGTTCTGGGTGGGGACGGGGAGCAGAAGGGCGCTGCATGCGGGCGCGGCTGCAGTGGGGCCGTGGGGGCTGCTGCTGCTCTCTGCCCTGCAAGTAGCATAGAGCTGTGGCCCCTTGGTGAGAGGGAGAGCAGAGCGGTGGGGCAGTGCTTAGCCCCGCATCTGTGGGGGGATTTGCGCCGTGACTCCAGAGTGGCCCAGAGGGCGGCTCAGAATCCCTCTTGCGCCCTTGGCTGGCCTGCAGCTGATCCAGCGTGGCTTTTCTTGTATTCTTCTCAGCACAGTCTCCTCGATACCCGGACTTGCTAATGCAGCTCTTCTGTTTCCCGTGTCCTTTCCAGTCACTTTTCAGGATTCAGAGTGTGTGATGCATATTTGTTTGTCTCTGTTGTTTTCACCCAAAATGTCATGGACAGTGGCTCGGGGGATTGTCCTTAGAGCTGCAGCCTCTGGAACAAGTTTGTCTGTTGGCTGAGTGCAGCCCTGCTCTTACGCTGCCAAGGTCTGTGACGTTACGAGAAGGAGAAAAGCACAAATTACCCCGTAGCTGCACAAACGCAGCACCCGGCTCCAGCGCCTGTTGCCGTGGGATGGACAAGTGGGGGAGGGGAGAGGCTCCTCCGGGTGGCTCAGGAGATGGGTGGTGTGGATGAGTGGGTGGGGGCAGCCGGAGCTGCTTTTGGCCAGAACTGCCACACAGGCACCGTCTGCGAGGGCAAGCAGCATGTCATGTTCAGCATGCGTCTGAATAAAGAGGGGTTTAGTGCTGGCCACGCTGCTTCAGAAGCAGCAGCGGCAAGACGGCGCAAACTGCAGTTTCCTGGCAAAAGCCCACCTATTGCTGCTGTTCTTCTCTCAGAGAAGAGCTAACTCTTTACTACAAGCTTTGGGTGCAAATAGCAGCTGGGGAGCAGTGGGAAGATAGCAGAGGGAAGAAAGAGTTAACTGCTTCTCTGTCTACCGTTTCTTGCGGGGGGGGGGGCAGGGAGAATTAAAAGAAAAGAAAGTGGCTGATTCTTTGCTTCAAAAATGCACATTTAACATAACATAAAGTTTGGCCTCTATCAAGGCAGCAGGTGAAGAAGGCTGGTGGGGGGGGGGTCACTACGCTTGCCTGACTGAGATGCAGGTGGACGCGCTGGGTGAGGTCAGTCTGAGCCAGCTGCGTATCGCCAGACGCTCCCCATGGCACCCACGCAAGTCCCGAGGGTCATTTGGGGTTGGATTCTCTGGGGTGCACCACAGAATCACGGAGTAGCAGACTTGGAAGGGGCCAGCAGGTCCAGCCCTCTGCTGCTGCACGACATCAAGTTACACCAGCCCATTCAGAGGACTGTCCAAATGCTCTCTGAGTGTCTCCAGTGAGGGAGAGCCCACAACTTCCTGAGGTAATTGGTTCCACTGTCGTCCTGTTGTGGCAGTCAGGAAATTCTTCCCGGTGTCTAGTCCAAACATAGTTTCTTGTAACTTGAGTCTGCCATTCCGTGCCCTGCTCTCTGGAATAAATGAGAAGAGATCTTGTCCTTCCTCTCCGTCACTGCCTTTGAGGTACCTGTAGGGGCTGCCCTGCCTCTTCTCTTCCTGAGGCCGCACTGGCCGGGTTCTCTCCATCTTTCCTCACAGGGCTTTGCCTCCAGGCCCCAAATCATCCCCTGCGCCTTTCTAGCTTTTCTGCATCTTTTCAAAGCTTAGGTGCCCAGAACTGGACCCAGGACCCCAAGTGAGGCCCCAGCGGTGCTGAGCAGAGGGGACTCCCTCTGCTGCCTTCCAGTGAGGCAGAGTCCCAGTGCAGAGCGATGGCCAGGGATGAGGCATTTCTCAGGATAAATGGAACAGACAGCAGTGGTCTCCAAGCAAATCCATTCACTTTTGCATGCATCCCAAAGGCTAAAGGGTTACTAGCTGTTACCTAGTAACCAATCAATGGACAATTAAAACAAGAAGCAACCCATCAAAAGCAGAGTCAGGGTGGTGCAGAATAGAAGGAAACTGTTTCTGGTTAGTGAGATTAGTCAATTGGATTAGTTTTAAAATAAGTGAGTGTCTGGGATTAGGATTGTTTTGTCCAAAGACGTGGCGGCTCCCAGCCAATGTAAAGGAGCATGAAATGTGTTCAGTCTCATCCACAGCCACGGAGCTGGAGTGGGCCACTTTGTTCGTAGCTGGAGGTTTTGGTTTTGATTTTACAGTTAAACTCACAGAGAAATCATGTCTCAGGAAGCAGCCATTGCCCTCGCACCTCCTCTGTGTACTGCATGTGTCCGGCCTCCAGCGGCAAGGACACTGCCCGGAGGTGGGTTTGCAGCTGGGGGACAAGACGCTCGTTTCTTAACTGGCAGAGGCTCCATGCCTTCTCCAGGCAGCCAGTGGTTTTATTTTGCTTGGGCATTTTACAAAACAAAGCTTACAACCATAAATCAGAGTAACATAGTAAAATGCAATATAAAAACCTCAAAGTACAATAAAGCCAACATAAAAGCTAGCAGCAATGCAAATATTTAAGAACCTATTAATATGCTTAAGATCTAAGGTTTAAAAAGTCCAGGAATATGAAAGGGGCTTTACCTGGCACCAAAAGGATCATAAATTGGGTGCCAGGTAAATCTTCTGGAGGAGGGCATTCCACAGCTTTGCCGCTTAGTAGCCACCTGCATCACCTTATTTGGCAGGAACACCCAGCGAAGGGCCTGCGAGGGTGAATTTAGGGCTCCAGCAGGAGATGGTCCTTCGGGTGACCAGACTGCAAGCCAGGAAGGGCTTTGCATGTAAATGCCAGCAGCCTGAATTGGGTCTGGCAGCAGGCAGGCAGGCCAGCCAGCCGGCCGCCAGTGCAGACCACGAAGCGCCGGAGCCACGTGCTCCTTAGAAATGTAGAAATAGAGTGAGTCAGAAGGGGTCTCCCGGGCCATCTAGTCTGCCCCCACAGCTCCAGCTGGCTCCGCTCACAACATGCCCTCCTTCTGGCCAGCCCCACTAGCTCCCTCCCTGCCCTGTTTCGGGGCAGCCAAGGTGTCTGGGCCGGGTGCAAGGGCGCTCCCGTGCATAACACACCGCCCTGGGCCAGGTGACAGGCTGCCAGTGCATGGAGGCCAGAAAGCCGCAGCCAGCGTGCCAGCCTCCGCTGATCAGTGCCACTCCGTGCCACCGGCCCCATCCCTGCCCCCTGTGACAATACTGGATCCAAGAGTGTCCCCAGCCTATGAGGCAGATCCCCCAGGGGAACACGGCCCTCTCCAGAGCAGATTGAACACGGATGGCTGTTCCGGGCAGGCCAGCCAGCCACCAGCAAGCCCTCTGCCTTAGCCGGTACTGAGCCGCAGTCTGTTGGCGCCCGTCGAGTTCATTGTGCTTCCTGGACACTCATTCAGAGCAGCCATGGCCCAAATGTCCCTTAACGAGCGACAGAGCTGGGTGTCAACTGTACGGGGATGCCTCGGTTTGTATCTCCACACGAGTCCTTCCAATGGCTTTGTGTAGGAGAGGTGAGAGATCAGTTAGAGCCCTAATAGCCCCGGAGCATAAGTGGCAGTGGCGAAGAAGCAATTTCCCAGCAATTCCGATTGGCTGGCCAGTTCCACTGCCATCCAAGGTTCAACATGGATGCCAGGAAGTGCTTCCTGACGGTTAGGACCCCGAGGGCATGGAATGGGCTTCCACGGGAGGTGGTGGAGGCCCCATCGGTGAGGCTGGACATGCACATGGGAGGCATGTCATGAACAGAGCTGGCTGGCAGCAGGGGTCAGACTAGATGGCCCGGGAGGCCCCTTCTGGCTCGCTCTGTTTCTGTGTTTCTAAACAGAACCATTGCAGTGCAGTGCTCCCAATTCCCAGCCCAGTTCGCCAGTCCAGGAGGGACACCATGCTTGATGGCACCAAAGGCAGAACCAGCATGACCACGCTCCCCTTGTCCCTCTCTCAGCAGCCGTCATCCCACAGGATGGCCAAGGTGGCTTCCACTCCAAATCCAGGCCTGAAACCAGCCTGAAGTGGATCGAGATAGTTTCATCCAGGAGTGCCTAGAGCTGGCCTTTATCTACCTGCTCAGGTACCTTGCCCAGGAAGGAGATTGTAGCCACTGGTCCTTGTTGGGCATTTCCAGAAGTGACGCCACAACTACCTTCTTTACAATTGCCGGCACTGCCCCCTCCCTCAAAGAGGAGCTGGCAGCCTCCTGGGCCCAGCTGGCCACCCCCTCAATATTGGATGTAAGAAGCCATGAAGAGGGTCCACCCTCCAGAGAAGGGAAGGGAAGGGAAGGGAAGGGAAGGGAAGGGAAGGGAAGGGAAGGGAAGGGAAGGGAAGGGAAGGGAAGGAGTTCCTAGACAGAGTGGAGGAGCTGCAGCAGCGAAGTGCAATCCAGAAGCAAGAAGAGCAGCAGCAAGGTGAGGCAGCAGAAGAGAACCCTGAGGGAAGGGCAGACGGGGAAACTCGCTGGAACAGGTTGACGGTTAGGCGCACAAGACCAAGAAGAGAGTCTGCTCCAGTGGAAGCAGTGGGACCCTCGAACCACTTGGAGTTACCTGCGGAAGGGGCGAGTGCGAGACCTGCCGTGGAAGAGCTACACGACACACTGTGTAACTCTGAAAAAGAGACAAAAGGCCAATTGGTAAGGAAAAGGACAGCAAAGTTTGCAACACCAAAATGAGAAGAGCGATAGTGGTGGGAGATACAAAGATACAAAGATACAAGATACTGTTGTGCAAGATACAAAAATATTTATGTTGCGATGATGCAGAGAATTGCAAAGTATGCTTTCTCCCTGGTGCCAAGATTAAAGATACAACCCACAATTTCACACAACTCATACAACCCACTGACACTGACAAATACCCCTTCTCTTCCACGTGGGAGCCAACGACACTGCCAGGAGAAGCTTTGCTGAAATAGCATCAGACTTCGAAGCTCAAGGGAGGAAAATCAAAACCACTGGGGCCCAGAGAGTCCCCTCCTCAACTCTCCCAGTATGTGAAGGAGGAACTGTCAGCGAAAGAAAAATCCTGCGGGTGAATGCCTGGCCACGAGGGGGGTGCTGTGAAGGGAGACGTGCAGTCCGGGACCCCCAGCTGGGCTTCCTGGAGGAGGGGCTCCTGGCAGAGGATGGGCTGTACCTCACACAGAACGGAGGGCAGAAAAAGTTCATCAGGAGGGCTTTAAACTAAAACTTACGGGGGAGGGAGATGTGCACCATGGCATACCATCACCTGGCAAAGACTTACATATTTCATGAGAGAAAAAGACCTCAAGCAGAGCCCAAAACCAGTATCCCCCAGAATGTGATAAGAAACGTTTTTTCTGAACATTCAGGGCACAGTGAGAATGAACTTCAGTGTCTCTACCCCAGTGCCCAGAGTATGGGAAACAAACAACAAGGACTTGAGCTCATAGTACATGAGGGCAATCATGATCTTATAGGAATAACTGAAACTTGGTGGGATGACTCACATGACTGGAACTCTACAATTGATGGATACAGCCTGTTTAAGAAAAGCAGAAAGGACAAAAAGGGAGGTGGAGTTGCACCATATGTAAGAAACACATATATCTGCACAGAAATACAGAAGGAGGAACTTAGTAGCCCCACTGAAAGCATTTGGCTTTGTTTAAAGGTAGCAAAAAAATGAGAGGAACATAGTCATTGGTGTCTATTACTGACCACCCAGTCAAAAAGAGGAGAAGGCGACACCCTTTGAGAAGGAACTCGCTGCTGTTTCCCAGGAGAATGATGAAGCCATCATGAGGGGCTTCAGTTTCCCTGATATACACCGGGAGACAAATTCTGCCAAGCACAGCCCCCCAAGGGATTCCTGACGTGCGTTGCCAAAAACCTTCTCCAGCAGAAAGTAGAGGAAGATATGAGAGGATCAGCTGCCCTCGATTTAATGCAGGGATGGCCTGGTGGACAAAATAACAACCATGGGAACTTGTGAGGGGGAGTGATAATACAGCACTTGAATTCTCAATCATAAAGGAGACAAAAGTAACTGGAGCCAGCATGCATCCTGGGCATCGAGAAAGCCAACTTTAATGAACTCAGAAAAATGATAAGCGAAGAGCCCTGGCAACACAACCTTAAGGGAAAAGGAGTCCAAGAGAAGGGAAAATCTTGAAAAAGAAAATTCTCCAAGCACAACTACAAACAATTCTATTAAGAAAAAGTGCAGAAGGAAGCAGAAGAAGCTCATGTGACTCCACAAAAAGTTAAGTGACAGCCTGAAAGAAAAAAAGAAATGTGCAGGAAGTGGGAGCAGGGCCAGGCCAGGAAGGAAGAGCAACAACGAATAGCAAGGAATTACAGGGGCGGCATCAGGAAGGTTAGAGCAGGAAACGAACTGAGAAAAGTGAGGGATGCTAAGAATAAGAAAGCCTTCTTCAGATACATCCAGAATGAAAGACGTGAGAAAGAGAAGGGTGTCCAGCTACTTAAAGTGGGTGGCACAGTAATATCAGACAACAAGGGAAAGGCAGGGGTGTTCAATTCCTACTTCACCTCAGTCTTCTCCAACAAGGAAATCTGCAATCAAGAGGAAGTACAAGCTGGAAGTGAGAGATGGCTGCCCAAGATTGACAGACAAATGGTGAAGGAATACCTAGATGGAATAAACACGTTCAAATCTCCAGGGCCCAATGAACTCCATCCCAGAGTCATAAAAGAGGTAGCAGAGGAGCTCTCAGAGCCACTGGCTATTGCCTTCAGTAAATTCTGGAACACTGGAGAAGTGTCAGACAAATGGAGAAGGGCTAACATTGTCCCTATTTTCAAAAAAGGGAAAAAGATGAACCTGGGAACTACAGAACAGTTAGTCTGACATCAATCCCTGGAAAAATTCTGGAGCAAATTATTTAAAATTCTGCCTGAAAGTGTCTTGAAGAAAATACAGTGATTAATAGAAGCCAACATGGGTTTATCAAAAATAAATTCTGTCTGACTAATTTAATCTCATTTTTTTAACTGGGTAACCTCCCAGATGGACAGAGGGAACACTGTGGACATAGCAAAGCTTTCCACGTCTTGTGACATGTCATTCTAATGAGCAAATTAGCAAAAACTGGACTACATGGAAAAACGATTAGGTGGATCCAAAATTGGCTGCTGAATTAGACACAAAAAGCACTCATCAATGGCACCTTCTCAGATTGGATGGAGGTAACTAGTGGGGTGCCGCAGGGTTCAGTCCTGGGCCCAGTGCTCTTCAACATCTTTATTAATGATTTGGATGAGGAAGTACAGGCAAAGATAAGCAAATTTGCAGACAATACAAAACTGGGTGGAATAGCACACACCCTAGAAGACAGAATGAAGATCCAGGGTGATCTCGTTAAACTTGAACTCTGGGCTGAAAGCAAAAGAATGAGATTCAGTAGGGACAAGTGCCAAGTCCTCCACCCAGGAAAGAGAAACCAAATGCATCGATACAGGATGGGGAACACGTGGCTCAACAGAATTGAAAAAGAATAAGATCTCAGAGTAATTCTGGACAATAGGCTAAATATGAGCCAATGATACGATGCAGCTGCCAAAAGGGCAAAATGCTATTTTGGGATGCATTAACAGAAGTATTACTTCCAAATCACGAGAAGCAGTAGTTCCTCTATACTCCTCACTAGTCAGACCTCACCTGGAACACTGTCCAGTTCTGGGCACCAAGGATTAAGAAAGATGCAGAAAAATGAGAAAGGGTCCAGTGGAGGGTGACAGAAATGATCCAGGGTTTGGAAACACTGCCCTGTGAGGAGGGACTGAGAGAAGTGGGCATGCTCAGCCTTGAGAAGAGGAGGCTGAGGGGGGACATGAGATCCCTCCAGAAGGACCTCCAAGGCTGTCACAGAGAGGAAGGCCAAGGTCTCTTCTCACTGATCCCAGAGTGCAGGACATGGAATAATCAGTTCAAGTTGCAGCAACCCAGATTCAGGCTGGGCATCAGGAAGAGCTTCCTCACGGTCAGAGCAATACGACAGGGGAACCAGCTGCCTGGGGAGGTGAACCTCACACACATTGTTTGAAGGGAAAAGGGCAGTGGGAGTTTTCATTTGGTTGTTTTGATTAAAATAAACTTATTTTCTTAGGATGCTGTTTTACTGCCTTGTCACTGTAAGCCGGCTATGCTATTCTGTCAGTTTAAAGCAGGAGAGAAATAAGAGCCGCAGCTGTAGGAAGGCTTCTGTCGCACAGGGGAGTTGCCCTAACCGGGCAGGCCTCTGTCCAAGGGGGGTCCCAAGAAGGGAAGACTGGCGTCGGGGCTGCTTCACGTGCCGTGGCGGCCCGGCTGTCCAGCCACTGGGCCACAGGGCCGAGGTTCGGAAGGAGCACTTCCGATCCTCCTGTCATGCCCCCTTGGCATTCCAGTGCAACTGGCAGTGCCAGACAACAGACTGGGCTGGATCCCCATTTAGGCCCCTGTGCCCCTGAGGGAGCTGATGCTCCGCAAAGGAGAACAGAAGCTGCTTTGCCGCTCTTCCCAGACCTGAGTAATCGGCCGAGGAATTATCCAGGGAGCTCCTCTTCTTCTTCCCCTTCTCTCTTTACAGCTTCCACCCTCTGTAGCCGGGTGGATGCCACTGAGCATGTGCAGAGGCTGTGCAGGCTCAGGCCATTCTCCCAGTGACTCAGAGCAGCCCAAGAGGCCGCGGAAGGGACGGGAAGGGGGGTCTTGGGCAGGGGACCCTCTACCTGCCTCCTTCCTGAACAGGACCCAGACTCCTCTGTTGTAAAGTGGCTCCACCCACTTTGGGTCTGCCCCAGGTCACTCCCCCCTAAGCTGAAGAAAGACCTCCTTGCTCCAGTGCCTGCACTGCATCGTGGGGCGCCGGAGCTGCAGGAGCCGGCAGCCCCGGGAGGGAGTGGTCCGGGGCAGCAAGCAAAGCAGGGGGTGCCTCCCCACCGCTCAGGGTGCGTCCTCCTGGGTAGCGGAGTGGCTGGGTGCCTCCATCAGAATGCGGCTTGTGGGGTGACTGTGGGCACATATGGTAGAAGTGGGGTTGGTAGGGAACTAGGTACGAATGGAGTGTGTGTGCGTATGTGTGTTCAATTAAGCATGTCGTGAGTGGGGCCAGCTGGAGCCGGGGTCAGACTAGATGGCCCAGTGGACCCCTTCTGACTCTCTTGGCTACTGTGCTGAGCGTGCAGTGCCTGAATTGCTGCCTGTGGTGAGGGTGGGACACACCGATTCACTGTCACCGCCCCTTCTGTTTGACCCTGGTGAACATAAGAGGACAGAACAGCTTTCTTTATTCTTCAGTATTTGTTTTTGCTAGAACAGAAGAATGTGGCTCAGAATAAGCATTTTTACGTGGCAGCTGCTGAAGATAGAAACTTCCAAAGCAATGGATTTTGGATGGATTCCATGGAACTTTCTGGGCTTGCTTATTTCTGAGTAGTTTGGTCCTTCTTACTTCTAAGTAAACATGGCTAAGTTGGTGGGGAGGGTGGTATCTGTGCTTCTCTACTGATGCTGATCCTCCTCCTCCTTTTTTGTAACTGCTGCTTCTCATTGTTACTTGCGAATGCACACGGAGAGATCTGACTCCGGCGGTGCCTTCGGTAGCCATGCAAAGACAGCGTGTGGTCAGTGTTTGCCTGTGTGTGGCACCCCCGCCCTACCTAAAGTCGCTTGACCTTCGGTGCAGTTGAAGGCGCTGCTGTAATGGAAGGACAGGGGCTCAAAGGGGCACGTCTGTGCGGTCCCGCACGTGAGCCCCCTTCATGGCCTTAAAGTTTCTGGGCCTTGCTGTCGTGATAAGCCATCAAGTCACCGCCAGGTTGGGGCAACCCTGAGCATCTCTCTAGTACTACAGTCTTTTCGCGTGAGTCTTACCGTCTCATGAAATGCTTGCAGGGCAGTCACCTCATAGATGTTTATGGAACGCTGGAGCTGGAAGGTGCCTCCACGGCCCTTGGGTCCAGCCCTCTGCGCAGCACAGGGCCCCTGATCAAATTATGCACAGCAGAGGGCTGTCCCGCTTCCTCCTGAAGGCCTGCAGTACGGGGAAGCCCACCACCTCCCCAGGTCATGTGTTCCATTGCCGTACTGCTCTAGCAGTCGGCGATTTTCCCGAAGTTCAGCCAGAATCTGGCGTCCGGTCACTGAAGCCCAGTGCACATGCCCCACACCCTGATTCTGGCCCTCCTCCGGGTGCCAGAGCATTGGAAAAGTGCTGGCATGTCTTCCCCTCTCAAGGTAAAATGATCAAACTCTCCCCATCGAGCTCTGTTTCCAGGCCCTAACGAACTTTGTGGTCCTCCTCTGATATCTTTCCAGCTTGTCTACGTTTTTCTTGAAGCTTGGTGTCCAAAGCAAGAGCCTGGACCTGATGGCCTCTCAGCCTCTTCCAGCTATACTGCTCTATGATTAACAGGAACCAGACTTGGAAGCCACGCTTCTATTAACACAGTACAGAGTAGCATTGGCCTTTCCTGCATCCACATCACATTGTTGACTTGTATCCCACTTGGGATCTACAACAATTCCGAGATCCTCCTCACCGTGCTGTTGAGCCAAGTGTCTCCTGTCTTGTAACTGTGTGCTTGGTTTCCTTTTCCCAGGTGTGGAACTTGGCATCAGTCCCTCTTGGAGTCCATTCTGTTGCTTTCGGCCTGGTGCTCCAGCCTATCGAGCCTATCACTTTGAATTTCGTTTCTGTTTCCAGGGATTTAGCCATCCCACCCAGTTTTGGGTCATCTGCAGATTTGACTGGCAGTCCTTGCACCTCTTAATTCAAGCCATTGATAAAGATTTTGAAGAGCACTGGGCTCAGGGCTCAGTCCTGTGGCACTGTGCTCGTTAGCTCTCCCCAGTCTGGGAAGGTGCCATTAATGAGTGTTTTCGTTCCGTAGCCAACTGAGGATCCTCCTGGCAGGTGCTCCATCCAGCCCACTTTTAGCCCGTTGGCTGATCAGAATATCATGGGGCATTTTTTTCTGTCAAAAGCTTTGATGTATTCTGTCCACAGCCCACAACGGAGATTACCTGATCAAACATGAGATCAGAAGGGTCTGGCAAGGCTTGTTCTTGCTAAATGCATGCCGGCTTCTCGCAATTGCTCCACGGGCGGCAAAGTGCTTACGGACTGACTTCCCCCAGAACTTTCCCAGGGATTGATGACAGACCGATCTGCCTGTAGTCCCTGGGATCCTCCTTTTTTGCCATTTTGGAAGATGGAAGCAACGTCAGCCCTCCTCCAGTCACCCGGCATGTCTTTATTTGTTTATTTCCGCTGCCCTCCATGATTTCTCAAAGAGAATAGTCAGTGGTTCTGAGAGTTCTTTTGCTGGTTCCTTTATGACTCTAGGATGGGCCCTGGAGACCGGAACACATTCACAGAAATTAGGTGTTTCCTGACTGTTTATTAATCTCAAGCTGTAATCCTGACCCTTCAGTTTGTACTTCATTTCTGCCATGTGGGTCTTAGACCTGCTTTTGGGAAAACACTGAGCCAAAGTAGGAATTGGACACTTTGGCCTGTTCTTAGTTATCAGTGTGCTGAACCTCTGTCTTTTGCTGTGAACATACCTGGCAGGAAAGCTTTCTTGCCGCCTCCCTTGCTGGCTTCGGCTCATCCTCAGCTTTAGCCTGCCTGACATCATCCCCACACTTCTGTGCCACCTGCCTGTGCTCTTCTTTGTCCCTTGGCCTTCCTTCCTCTTCCTACACATGTCCTTTTTTGTTTTTAGCTCAACTCGAAGTTTTTTGTGGAACCACATTGGTTTTGTCTGTCGTCTGCGATCTGTTTTTGTTGGGATTGTTTGTAATTGTGCCTTTAAAATTTCCTTTCTAAAAAACTCCCACTCATCTTGGACTCCTTTTCCCCTTAAGCCCACTTGCCGCAGGACCTTACTTAGCATTGTCCTGAGTTTATTAAAATCAGCTTTCCCTAAATCCAGTGTACATGCATGGCGACGCGCCGGTTTTTGCTCCTCTATAATCAAGAACTCAAGCATGCTGTGGACACTTTCCCCCAGAGTTCCTGCAACTTCCACTTTCGACACTCGGTCATCCCTGTTAGTCAGTATTGAGTTGAGGACAGCTGATCCCCTAGATGGCTCCTCCTCTGTCTGTAGAAGAAAGTTATCTGCTGTGCAGGTCAATAATTTTTTGGAGGGGTCACTTGGGGTTTTATGAGCTTTGGCAATCGTTCATTCACAGCTCTGATCCACGGGTCGTCACAACACACTTGGGCTTCAGTCCCATGCAACGGGGAGTCTTCCACAGAGGCTGCTTTTCTTTTTTCTTGCTCAGCTGCCTTTCTCCCTCATGCTCCCTGTTCCACCGGTTCCCTCACAGTCCTTCCTCTGCAGGCTGCCCATGGGCCTCATCCTCCGGGGTCTGGAAGTGGTTGCTTAGCAGTAGTGGGTCCTTGGAGCAGTGTCTCCTGCTTCTGCCTGCCACCCTTCTCCAGGGAGTTCCCTCTTCAGTGGCTTTCCTCCACTCAGCATTCCCCATAGCTGCTTCAACCTGCTGCTGCTCCCCCATCTCTGGTGCCTCCAGCCGTTCGTGCAATTCCACTGCTCAGTGGTCAGCGCTGCTCAAGGCTCAAGGCCGCCACAAAGAGGAAGGCCAAGAGCTCTCCTCGCTGATGCCAGAGTGCAGGACACGGAATAATCAAGTCAAGCTGCGGCAACCCAGATTCAGGCTGGACATCAGGAAGAGCTTCCTCATGGTCAGAGCAGTAGGAGAGTGGAACCAGCTGCCTGGAGAGGTGGGGGGCTCCCCCACACTGGGGACATCCAGAAAGAAGCTGGGCAGCCCTCTGAGTGGGAGGTGTAACGTGGTGTCCTGCAGCAGCAGGGGCTGGACCCGAGGGCCTCCATGGCCCCTTCCAGCTCTACTGTTCTGTGATTCTATGAACCGGAATGGGCTGCGTCACCTGAGTTCAGACAACAGGCTAACCCTTCATGAGTCAGACAAGCCCAACAATAAGTCACCAAAAATAAACCACCCCACCGAATCCCTCCTGGCTTGCGTGGCACAGCAGCTGACTGTGGCTTGGCCATGGTGGTTCTAGTCAGAGAGAAAGTAAGAAATTATATGTTTTAGCGATGCAAAGCCTGGAAATGCAATAGAAACTGCCATCAGCAGAAATCCTGTCATGTTTCAATGTTTACATCATGATGATGATGGCATTACTTTATATTCTTCCACCTGCAAGGAACTCAAGGCAGATTACAAGGTCCTTCCCTCCATTTTATCCACAACTGCCTGACCAGGAAGGCTGGGCTTTGCCATTGGCCTGGTATCACCGAGTGAGTTTTGTGGTGGAGCGGGGGTTGGAACCCAGCTGTTCCATGTGCCAGCTCAGGCTCATGCCAGTGTGTCCCACTGGTTCTCTAGCAGAACAGCAGCAGCAGCCAGAGGTGGCGCGCATGTCATTCTCCAGGGGTTGCTGGGCCCCGGCCGGGATTTCACTAACAGCACTTCCCTGCCAAGCTTAGTGTCCTTCAGGCTTCTTGTCCTCGTATTTATGCCCGTCCAGCTCCATACCTGGGACTCTCCTCCCTCCAGGGTGCATTTGCTTGCTTGACTCTACAGAGCGCTCCGTGAGCCGCGTTCCCTGTACTCCTCTCTCCTTGGGCGCTCGTCATTTCCGTGTCTTCTGCCCTGCTGTTCCCTGTGTCTGGGACAGCCCCGTTCCCACCTGGAAACACTGTTCCTCGCTCTCTTCTCCTCCTCCTCCTCCACTGCTGGGTCAGACTGACTGATTCATAAGAAAGAGCGTAAGAAAAGCCATACAGGATCAGGGCAGGAAGGCATCCAGTTCAGCGCTGCGCTCGCACGGAGGCACGCCAGGTGCCTGCAGGGTCCTTCGTGAGTTCTGCCTGCCCATGCTCCTCGGCAGCTGGTGTGCATGGCCTTGCCACTTCCCATAATGGAGGCAGTACAGCGCCAGCAAGGTGGATGGACATTGCTAACTCCTCCTGCATGAATTTGTCTAGTCCTCCTTTAAAACTGCTCGGACTGGGGCCATCACGACTTCCTGTCGCAGGAACTGAATTCCAGAACTGTGCGCTGTGTGAAGAAATGCTTCCTTTGATCTGTCCTGAACCTCTGAGCAGCCAGCGTCGCGGAATCATAAAACGGTGGAGTTACAAGGGACCAGAGGGCCACGGGGTCCAACCTGGCTACGGCAGGACCCCAAGTTACACCTTCACGGGCGGGATGACTGTATTGCGCTGTAGTACTATGGGAAGGGGAAATAACGGCCCTTCTCCAGAGAGTGCACAATTTGGATGCTGCTGTCATGTCTTTCCTTACTTGCCTTTTCCCTGAGCTAAACAATCCCAGCAGTTGCAACCATTTTGCATAGGGGGGCTGCTCCAACCCCTTGAAGAGTCTAATTGTTCTTCTCTGCATTATTTCCAACCCGCTGGTGTCCTTTTTCGGTTGCTGTAACCAGATCTGTTTACAGCATTCTAAGTACAGTTGCTCCAAATATTTGCAATTTGTTGGTGATCTTGGTGGTTTTCTTTTCAGGTTCTGGGCAGGGTTTAGGGTTTGCCTAACATGGAGTTTGCCTCTTTCACAGCAGCTGCACATTGGGTCAACCTTTTCTTTGAACTCTCCGCCGTAACCACAGAGCCCCTTTCTTCGCCCATCCCTGCGAGCTGAGATCCCGCCAGCCCATCCTTGCGATTGGGACGTTTTGCCCCAACATGCATGACTTTGCACTCGCTCGCGTGGAAGCCCACCTGCCCTTTTGGTGGCCGTTCTTGTGGTTTGGAGCGATCCCTTAGGAGCCCCTCACAGTCCCTTCTCGCTTTAACACCCTGCCTTGGTGTCATCAGCAAACCTGACCCCTTGACTGTTCATGCCTGAGTCCTTGTTAAGCATACTGGTAGTCTTTGGACCTCACGCCAGCGTTCCTCACTTACTCTCTGCGCCTCTATTACGGCGGTTTTGAGTAATCTCCAAGCGTTTTCAAAGATTTAGCCCTCCTGACCCCTCTGTTAACGTTCTTTTCCAGTAGTCCCCTCGGTTTAGTGAGGATTCCTGCTTCTGAGCCAATTGTGACCACACTGCCCCTCTTTGGCAACCTTCTGCCTGCGTGCAGGCTGTACTCGGTGGCACTTTTGTCACCGTTTCCAGGTGGTTCAGCAGTACTGACACGCCATGCCAGCACCTGGACAACCCGGCCTAGAATTACTTTGAGCATTGCCTCCCCTCTGGCTGGTTCCATGAACAAGAGCACAATTATTCTAGAGCACGCTCATGCGGGGCTTTGAGAAATTGGGTGCCTCTGTCTGGACTGGAGCAAGGGGAGGGTGGCAAAGGAATTTGCCATTGCCATGGCACCATTGCTGGAGGCCTCCCCAGGTTCCTGTTCCGGCTCCAGATTAGCCTGAGCATTCTGGTGTGCGGGATGGTGGAGCCCGTCCTGTCGCTCACAGCCCTTTCCACCTCCACTGGACCCCATGCTCCCTTTGGTGTGCAGAGCAGCACCTGTGCCCTGCGCTGTCCTTCCCAAGGATTTGTATCCAGAGAAGACTGTCCTGCTGGCTCTCTCTGTCCCACCGGGTTTCCATAATGCCCCCTCCAGCCAGGTTCTCCCTTAGAACCAGGCACTCCATTTCTCCTATTCTGGTTTGGGAGTTTCTAGCATTCCCCTAAACACAGTGTCCCTCTCTGAGCATGTGAAGCGCCTGCTTTGCTGCTTCAGCCTGGTTATTGTGCCTTGCCATGTGCTCATAGTTTACTCCCTGCCCTACTGCATCTGGGAAATCAGACATGCTTCCATGTTCGCCCCCTGGGGATGCCTTAACCTGGACCAGATGCTTGCCAGCTTATGTCAGCTTTTCCCCAGGGTCCCGTTTAAAAGTTGCTCTACCACCTTTTTAATGTTATGCACCAGCAGTATGGTTCCATTTTGGTTCAACTGGAGCCCATCCCTCCTGCATAGGCCTGGCTTGTTGCAAAATGCCTAACAAATCTGAACCCCTCCTCCTTATGCCACCTTCTCATTGACACACCGAAACCCCTCAGCTTCTTCTGAGGAGAAACCGCATGTGAAACAGGCAGCATGTCAGAGAAAGACCCCTTGAGGTCCTGGATTTCAACCTGGCTTCCGGCTGGAAAGACTTTATTTCCCACATCAGTCGTGCTAAAGTCAGCCACAGCTGCTGGCTCCCCCTGCACCATCCGCAGGGGGCACGTGGTAGATGCCACGCGACACCTGCAGCCTCTGTTCCAGGCTGGCCGTTTACTCTGCGGGCGACATGCCCTCTGCAGACCCAGCCGCCTGTGTGGCCAGGGATCAAATCATCCACTAGCACAAGCCCCCCGCTCTCTGGAGGCACATCCTCGTGGGAAAGGAGAGTCGTTCATTGTCCAAAGAGCAGGTCCCTTTTAAGGGCCCATTTCCCTGTCTTTGCAGCCTGGAGAAGAGGAGGCTCCAAGGGGATCTTTGAGCGACTTACAGGCATGTGAGGGGATGGCATGTGGAGGAGGGCCGTGAGCTGTTCTTCCCTGCAGAGGAGGGCAGGATGCGTTCCAGTGGGTCAAAACTCAAGGAACCGGACCTCAGGGTGGCTGCCAGGAAGTACTGCCTGAGGGTTGGGACCCCTAGGGCATGGAACGGGCTTCCACGGGAGGTGGTGGGGCCCCCGTCAGGGAGCGTGTTCAAGGACAGGCTGGGCAGCCATGCATTGGCTGTTTTGTGATAGTCGTCCCAGTGGTGCTGAGTGCAAAATACTGGGCAGCCCCCATACCTCTGTTGCCCATCTACCTTCACAACTGGGTTTAATTGGCATTACTGAGGAAGCCAGAGTGGTGCAGTGATTGAGTTCAGGACTGGGACTCAGGAGATCTGCACTCAGGTTTCCACACAGCCATGGAAATGACTGGGTGCCCTTGGACCGGTCCTGCTCTCCCAGCCCAACCTACTTTCCAGGCTTATTGTCGTCAGGGCAAGATCTGGAGGAGGAGGAAAGTTCAGAAAGTTCCTTGAAAAATATAAATATAATCAATGTTTAAATGGGAAAAATCCGTTGTTTCGTGATGCGTTGCTTTATGTTGCGTTTTACTGGATGAAAATGATGGATTTACTTTTAGTTCTGAATGTACAGTTTGCATTTACTGCCCATGAGATCGGGGGCTGGGGTTCTCACATGCTGGTGTGGCTTTCTTGTGTGTGGCCCCTTGTCCCTGAGGCCGAGCTGCTTCGCCACTGGGGCTCACGCCTGCCTGCCTCCTTAGCCCATTCTAGGTAGGCTGGCACAACCCCTCATGCTTCCAGCCTGATTGGAGGGCCTTGTTTGGAAAGCAATGGGGATGCAGCTGAACTTCTGGTCTGCCCTAAATTCCGGTGAATGGGGATGCCTGCTAAGGCCCATCTGCCCCAGCCCCGGCGTGGAAATAATTCCATTCTGCAGAAGTGGGTTTTGGAGGGGACTTCAGTCAAAGCATAGGTGACTTTAGAACAGATGTGGCTTGGAAAGCTGAGTACCTTTGTGAGTGGTTTAAGGCCGATAACTTGGACTCTCAATCTGGGGTTACTTTATTTCGGAGCTTTAATTCATGAGTTTCTGTATAACCCTAAAACCTGAGCCTACATTGATCCCAAACTGAAGCTAGACTTCACCTTGTGTTGATAAGGAGTCTCTTCCCCTACCTGGCCTTGCACAATGGCTACTATAGAGCCATGCATGGCTTTTCCTTCCCTTTCCTAAGCCTGGGTTTAGTTTAATATGGACTCTGGTCTTTGTGGGCTAAGGCTGCAGGAGCTGTGAACTGGGAACTGGACGCAGCACTCCAGCTGTGGGCGCACCAGAGTCATATAGAGTGATACCTCCCTCGATCTAGAAGCCACGCTTCTGGCTAAGGGACCAAAGGTGGCGTCCACCTTCTTGACCGCTCATTGTCACACTGCCGCTCATGTTTGGCCTGTAGTCGACCAGCACCCCGAGGTCCCTTTCACAAGTGCCGCTCTCCAGCCACTGGTCCCCCATCCTGTCCCTGTAACACCCATCCCTGTGCCCCAAGTGCAAGACCTTGCACTTACCCACCTTGAACGCCATCCTGTTGTCCCCCGCCCACTTCCACAGTCTGCCCAGATCCTTTTGGATCTGGAGTACCTGCTCCTCAGTTGTGGCCACTGCCCCCACTTTGGAAGGTGTGATTGCGAGAGAGGGACTGGGGCCCAGTGAACTTCACGGCTGAGTGGGAACTGGACCTGGGCCCCACTGGGCCCCAGTCCAAACTGCCACCAGCCTTGCCTGGCTCCTTGCTGTGCCCTTGATTTGCTTCAGCTGACACCTGATGGGTCTGAGATGATTGGCTGGAGCAATCCGTATGCGAGAGGGCGAGAAGGAGAGCAGCGACCAGCCCCTCTGCCTCGCTTACTTGCAGGCTGCTGTTTCTCAGGCCTCCCCCATGTGCAGCTCTGACCCCCACCCCCGAGGGGAGCATCATCCCCAGCCCCAGAGGGGCCTTTCTGAGCCCTCGCCACAGTCCTCAGGATGCTGGTCTTTGGCTTTTGAGGGCTTTTGAGCTTCCTCGTCAGGTGTGGCACGTGCCCGTAGCCAAAAGCCCCTGTGCAGGTCCTCTCTGGATGCGCTCCCTCTCGGGAGCCTCTGCTTGGCGGGCGCAGCGTGTCCCACGGCCCATCGGCCTCTGGAGCCCAGCGCCATCAGTCGTGCTCTGCGGAGGAGCCTGCCCCTTGGCGCTGCACGCACGGTGCCCTTGTGGAGGCGCAGGGCAGCAGCTCCTCCGGCACGCCCTTCCCCGTGCCCCGTGCTGCTCCCCCTCCCCTCCGCCGGCTCCCCAGGCCTGCCAGACTGCCCGTCCCCATTTGGGCACGAAGTGTCTGGGCAGGAATCCTGACTGCCCCCAGGCACACCTGGCACTGCAGGCCTGGCTGGGGTTGTAATATATTTGCCGCCTTCATTTCGTGCTGTTAATGCATATGCAGTTCTGCACGGCAAGGGCGGGAAGCAAACTTTCCTGGAATATCCTTCTGGACTCTCTCAGCCTGCCGTCCTCCCGCTCTCGCCCTGCTCACCCTGCCCCATCTTTCCAGGGGTGCCCACAAAGCCAACTTGCTCCTCACGAGAATGAGCATTCCCGGCGAAGAGCAGGCGCCCCGCACGTGCACTCCTCTAGCCACCCAGCCTCCCTCCGGCATCCCAGCCCTGAGGTTCAGGCCCCCCCCACACCTCTGGGATGCAGCCGACGTGCCGGGGGCTACGCAGTGGCCCGAGGGGGATGGCCCCTAAAGGGACGTGCCGCGCTCGCAACCTGCCCTCTCGAGCGAGCGAGCGAGCGCGAGCGACCCTGCCAGCCCAGGGGAAGGGTGAGTCAGCAGTGCTTCCCAGCAGGGGCCGGGCCTCCCCCTTCAGGGCGCTGCATGAGAAAGGCTCTGGCGTCCCCACTGCCTGTGAGCAGACTGGCGGAGCTTGCATGGGGGCCTCCGGGCTCCTTGCCGAGGCTATCTCTGTGCTGTGCCCCCCGCCCGCTTGCTCGGCAGGCTCCACATGGCCCCTTTGGCACTCATGGGAAGGTGAGCGGGCGCAGATCCAGGGCGCCTCACCCCCAGGCCTGTGGGTCCTGCGGCTGCCTCTCGGATCCAGCTGGTGTCGCGCTCCAGCGCCGAGGAGTGGGCCGGGGCCCCCGCAGCCCTGTCCTCACCGGGGGCCAGTGCTCCGCAGGGGCAGCCGCTCCTTTAGCAGGCCCCTCAGCCGCAGGAGGGTGCCACGGCGGCCCACAGCAGGCATCATCTCCTTGCATGGCGCGTGGGTCCGTCCCCGCCAGAGAGCAGGAGGGCGTGCTGCCAGAGGCCTCTTCCAGGCTCCTCCGTGGAGCCGTTCAGGGGCAGGGGTTGGGCACCACAGGAGCCCCCCCCCCCACGGCGTCCTCAGCTGGCCTCCAGGCCCTGCACACGGCCCCTCCCGGGCTGCGGGGCGGCCTGGCCACTCCGGCCTCGGCTGGCTGGCCAGCTGGCTGCTGCGGAGGCTGCTGCCAGTCCCCGGGGCCTCACCCCCTGACCCAGCCCCGTGCAGGGCAGCCGCTCCTTGGCTGACCCCGGACTGGCCGCCCGGCCGCTGGAAAACAGCACTTCCTGAAACGGCCCATCTGGCTGTTCCGTCGCCGCTTTTAGCCGCTCGGCAGCCCTGCCAGGGCTGGGAGGGGCAGCTGCGCGTGTGTGGGATCACCGACCGCAGTGGCGCCAGGGCCCCCGCCATGCCCGGCCTGACCCGGAGCCAGCTGCGGCGCTGCGGCTTCGGCACATCTGGGCCTCCTGCTGTGTGGGGCCGTGTGGGTCGGGCTGGGTGAGGCTGCAGTGGGGGGGCCATGCCCGGGAAGGGCTGCTTGGCTCGGCTCACGGACGTCCCCTGCTCCTGTGGGAAGGCGGACGCCTGTGACCAAGGCCGGGGTTGTGGGGGCATGCCAGTCTGAATGCGGGGAAGCTCTCCCTGCTCCCGCTCCTGGCTCTGGGTAGGGCAGGGCCCCTTAGGGCTGGATGCCTTCCATCGCAAGCATCACTACGGCCAGCTGAGTCCTGCAGCGGGGGGGGGGGGGGGCTGGGTTCCAGTTCCTGCCCAGCTGAGCAGCCCCCAGCCTGTGCCAACACAACCTCCGTGGCAGGCTTGCTGCGGGACGAAAGGGTCCCCGTGCTCCACACAGGACTCTCCGCACCTCACAAGTCCAGAAGCGAAGGAAGCAGGTGGGGTGTGGGGGGCTGCCTGTCGGAGGGGATTGCGGAAGCAGCTGCAGCCAGATGGGCCCCTCTCCATGGCCAGGGTCTGGTGGAGGCCATCCACGGAGGGGCTCTCCTGCCCACAGTTTGCCCCCCAACCTGAGGCATGCCTGTGGGCGGCGTCTGGTTGATGCCCCCCCCCCGTTGGAGATGCTCGTGCACTATTTTGGGAAGCCCTCTGCAACACCCCACCCCGGACCACACTCCCCGCACCCCAGCTCTTCCCCCCACCCCTTCCATGGGGTGGTTCTCCGGTTGGCCGGCCAGTTGCAGGACCACGAGGGCTTCCTCTCATTAGTGCTGTGGGGAGGCGCGACGGGTGGGGGGGGTCTTCTCGGCATGAGTCTGGCCCTCCCTGTTTGGAGCGACCCGGCTGCTGGCTGAGGGCTGGAGCGGCCCTGTGGCAAGCTGGCGGGGGGGGGGCGCTCCGGCTGGCCGAGGCTCCCAAGGGCCACAGCGCAGCTGATAGCAGCCATCCTGTTGCAGGTGTGCGCCATCTGTGCGGCCACACAGGGCCCCAGTTCAGTGCTGCACTGTTGATTTACACCAGAACATCACACCCACCCAAACTGCCTTTGTCCCTGCAGTCCCTGCCTGGAGCAAACGCTTCTTGGCCAACTGGCAGTGGGGGAACATTTTCTCGGCCCCCGTTTTGCCCTCTGGCATGGTAGCGGCGCGCCCTGCAAAATCCGCAGGGCGGCATCACACAGCTTTCTGAGGGGAGTGGGTGCTCGGAGGCAGCCTGTGCCCCTCCCCTCGGCCGGAGGCAAGAGAGCAAGAGAGAGCACACGCACACACGCGTGTGTACATGGGTGCCCATGTAAATGTGTCCTGCAGCTCTGCAGCCTCACAGTGCAAGCATCACAGCGGGGACGGGACTCAGGGCTTCCCACAAAGCTGTGCGCTCGTGGTGTGCAGGGATAGGCTCCTGCCTGGCCTCCATGCGCAGTGGCTGGGGGGGGGGGGGAGCGGCAGCAGCGGTGCTCACACTGTGAATTGCAGTATGGCTTGTGTGCCCCCACCCTTTCCTGCCAGAAACCCAAAATAGCTGGCAGCTTCTCCTTCTCCCCCCACGATCTCCCCACAGCCCTGTGAGGCAGGGTGGGCTCAGAGGCAGACCTCCCATGGACCAAAGAGTTACATGCCTGTGGCCCCGCACCCCAGACCAGCAAGCGGGGGGGGGGCTTTCCACAGCCTTCTCTTCCTCTGGCCCCTGTACCCCCTTCTGCCCTCTGCCCCCCCTGCCCTCCTTCCCATAGGAATGAGCATGCAACTGCCCTTGAACAAGCAGGCGGGCAGACGCCATGCATTTTGCAGGAATCATGTGAACCTATTTGTCTTTGCATGCAGGACAGAGTATTACTTAATTCATGAATCACAGAATGACAGTAGTGTTGGAAGGGGCCCACAGGCCATCGGGCCCAAGCCCCTGCTGTTCCAGGGCACCAAGTCCCACCGTCCCACTCAGAGGACTGTGCAGACACACCAGTGGAGGCAGAGAGAACGCGGTGTTCACCGCAGCCCCTCCCCGAGTCCGGAGGGCCACTGTTTCCCTTTGGCCACTGCCTCTACAGAGCCCAGCGGGGTGCGCAAGAGAGGCCACGGAGCGTGGCCTGACTGGAAAGGCAGATACTGGAAATCCCTCCCCATGTGGCTGGAGACAGCCAGCCTGTGGCACCAACAGCAATGGGGGGTGGTTCCTTTGGGAAAGCAGAGCTAGCGTGGCCTCATTTTATTAATTTATTACATTTTATCCTGTCCAGTAGCCAAAATGGCTGTCTGGGCAGTATCCAGATAAAAAATATTCATCATAAAGCCCCGTTTAAATTACCCAGTCAAATCACTCCTCAACCACAAATTGAAACCATTAAAGGCACAGGAGCACTGAGTATAAATCTCATAAAACTTGAGACTCATCTTAGCCATTATAACATTGAGTGGATGAAAAGGTCTTTGCACGGTGCTGAACAGAATAAAGAGAAGGCACCAGGCAAACCTCTCTGGGGAACTGGTTCCAGAGTCAGAGGGACACCGCCGAGGAGGCCCTTCTGCTCCAGCCACGCGTCTTGTTTGTTTCTGAGAGGGCTCTCTGAGAAGGACCTCCAGTGAGGGCCTTTGGGCACGGACAGGCGGGTATGGGGAAGAGGCCTTCCTTTAGATACCCTGGCCCCAAGTCGTCCAGGGATTTAAATGTTAATGCTAACGCTCTGAATTGGGCCCAGATTTCAACTGGTAACCAGAGGTGTGACCTGAGTTTCGGCGGGAGCACCAGTCCGCTGGGCCAGGAACACCCTGGGCTAGTGGGGTGCTGGACTGGGACTGGGAGACCTGGGATCGCCCCCTTCTGCACTGTCCCTGGGGTACCAGGGGGGCTCTCTTGCCTGGGAGGCAAGCCGGCCCAGCCTTGCCTTGTGCTGTCCCCGTGGGGGCTGTTCCGAGTGAGCTCTGAAGTGCACCGGGAGCAGCCCCAGTTTGGGCCGCGGCCTCTGTGGGAGCTCCTTGACCGGCAGCTTCCCTCGAACACAGGAGGGCGACACCTCTCCCGAATCGCCTTGCTGTCCCCAGGCTTCCTCGTGCACCGTGACGGGGCCCAGGCTGGGGACGCCGGTCCCGGCTTCCAGGAAAGCTTGCTTCCCGCCCTTGCCGAGCACGAGGGAGCTGCTGGGCCGGGGCTGAGAGGGACCGTGGGCTGCCCGGAGGCAGGGAAGGAGATGCCTGCTGGGGTTGCTTGTGCCCTTGCCCCCGCTCTCTTTCGTGCGGGGCGGGGGGGGGGCTGTGTGTCAGAGGCCTCCAGCCCACTGCATCTGAGTCGCTTCTCCACTGCGTCCCCACAGGTTACGGCCACAGACGCAGACAGTGGCTCCCTGGGCACCCTCTCCTACTCCCTGGGGACCGGCCTCAGCAGCACAGCCCCCTCAGCATTCAGCCTGGGAGAGAAGACCGGCCAGCTCTGCACAACGCAGGACCTGGACCGCGACGAGGGCATCACCTCCTTTGACTTCACGGTCACCGCTGTCGATGGGGTGAGTGGGAGGCCGCTGGCGGGGAAGGCTTGCCAGGCTGGGCTCCTCCTAGGCGCGGCCAGCCAGGAGCTGTGCTGGGAGTCTTGCGGGGGCGCTGGGCATCCGCCTTGTCCTGCCCAGCAGATGCCGGTTGCCTGAGGCATTACAGAGGGCTAAAGGGCAGCTTTTGCCCGCCTGCCACATTGCCAGTTTGGGCTCTGCTCCATCTGGCACAGTCCACCGGGCGCTGTTCTTGAGGGCCGGGAAGGGCCATGAGGGCTGGAGTTCCCGGGGGCGCTTCCGCAGACCGCGCCCACCCAGCACGACATCCCTGCCCTGCCGTCCCCTCCCCCAGGGCGGGCTAAGCTCCATGGCCTACGTCAAGGTCTTCCTGGAGGATGTCAACGACAACGCGCCAGCCTTCTACCCGCTGGAGTACGCCACGAGCATCAGCACCCAGAGTCAGCCCGGCACGGCGGTGCTGCGGGTCACCGCCCACGACAAGGACCATGGGGCGCACGGGCGGGTGACGTACCACATTGCCGCGGGCAGCACCCCGGCCCTTTTCGCCATCAACCCGGACACGGGTGAGGCACAGGGAGGTGGGCGGCTCCTGAGAGCCGGGCGGGGGAGCAGAAGGGTGGTGGGGCAGGGTGGTGCCCTCAGGGGCTGCCCGCCCGCCCGCCCGCCCTGGGGAGGCTCTCCAGCGCCCAGGCAGCTCCTGCTCCCTCTCCCACAGGCGCCATCTCCCTGCTCCGGGCTCTGGCAGGCAAGGCCCACACGCTGGTGCAGCTGGAGGTCGCCGCGCGGGATGGAGGGGGGCTGGTTGCCCAGCCCAATGCTCGCGTCAACATCAGCATCATGGCTGGCACAGTGTCCCCCCCCCAGCTTTGAGCGGGCGCAGTATTACTTCAATATCCCGGAAGACACCCAGCCAGGCAGCAGCGTGGGGGCTGTCCACGCCCACAACCCCCCAGGTAGCGTGAGCCCCGTTCCTTCTCTGCTTGGCCTGGCCCCACGTCGCAGAGCCGCCAGTGTGGGGTGCTCCAGCTCAGCCCTGCCAGCCAAGCAGGGCAGCCGGGGGGGTGGGTAAGGGGGCTCCTGTCGGGGTCCATTCAGTTCCCCATGCCTGGTGCACAGGCTGCTTCAAAGAGCACACGAGACCCTCGAGGCAGATTGAACCGTTTGAACCCAGGGCCATGAGGAGAAGTTAGTGGGGCCCAAGGAAGGGTGGGAGCGAGGCATGGTTTCCGGCTCACCGGCGTCCTTCCTGGGGCTGAGGCCAAGGCGGGCTCCACCGGGACCAGGTGGCTGGGGCGGAGGTGGTTTCCCCAGTCTGGGCCTCCTGCCTGTCCGTCTCCCCCCAGGCCACGCAGAGAGTGTGCTTTACTCCATCTCTTCGGGGGACCCCCATGGCTACTTCTCCATCGACCCAGGCTCGGGTCACCTCTACACCAGCCTGCCTCTGGACCACGAGGCCCACCCTGCCGTGGCGCTGGAGGTCCAGGCGCGCAGCGGCTCTCCCCCGGCGTACAGCAGCGCCCGGGTGCAGGTCAGCGTGACCGACGTGAACGACAACGTGCCGGTCTTCCCGGCCCCGTCCGACTCGGTGCTGCTGCCCGAGGGGGTGCCGCTGGGGACCGTGGTGTACACCGTCCAGGCCGAGGACCGGGACAGCGGAGCCAACGGGCAGGTGCACTTTGAGCTGGCCGCCGGACGCGGGGGGGCCTTCGCCGTGGAGCCCTTCTCAGGGAAGGTGCGGCTGACGGGGGCCCTGCAGAGGGAGGGAGGCGCCCCCCACACGCTGCTCATCCTGGCACAAGACGGGGGGGCGCCCAGGCTCAGCGCCACCTTCACCCTCCTGGTCCACGTGCAGGCTGAGGACGAGCACGTGCCGGTGTTCGACACGCTGACCTACCGAGTGGAGCTGCGTGAGGGGGTGCCCGTGGGCACCCACTTCCTGCAGGTGCGGGCGCTGGCGCGGGAGTCCAGCGCCCCCCTCACCTACCGCCTGCGGGCCGACGGGGACGCCGCCAGCTTTGGCATTGCCCCCGACACGGGCTGGCTGCACGTCCGCACGACCCTTGACCGGGAGGGGCAGGAGCTCTACGCGCTGACGGTCCTGGCCGTGGCCGGCTCCGGAGAGGGCCGGCAGACCGGCACCAGCACCGTGCGGATCACCATCACCGACGAGAACGACAACAGCCCCCGGCTCAGCGAGGAGCGCTACTTCTTCAGCGTGCCGGAGAACAGGCCGGCCGGCAGCAGCGTGGGCCGCGTCACTGCCAGCGACCGGGACGCCGGGCAGAACAGCCGCCTCAGCTACCGCCTGGTGCCACACGAGGGCCCCTTCCTGATCCACACGCAGACTGGTGAGGGGCCGGGCCTGGGGCTGCAGGAGGCCTCCCCCTGGCAGCTCCTCTGCTGGGCGGGAGCCCCGGACGGTAGCACCCCGCCCGGGCTCGAGCGATGGCGGCCGGCAGTGTGAGCCCCGCAAAGCTGGCCCTCCTGGGGCTGCGGAGGTCCCACCCCTGCCCAAGTACCCATTGCCTGGCAGCCGGCTGGCTGGCTTTCTTGCAGCTTCTCCCCCGGCCGAGCGTCTGGCAGGAGGAGCAGCAGGCAGCTCTGTGGGGGCTCGAGGCATCTGGCCCTGTTCTTTTGCCCCTCCCCAGTGCAGCCCCCCCCCCCGAGTTTCTCCACAGTGGAATTCAGCCCCGGGCGGAGAGCAGTCCCCCACCTGACTGCGGCTGCACTGGGCGTCTCTTCTGCAGGGGAGCTGAGCCTCCGCAGGAGCCTGGACCGGGAGCTGCAGGCCAGCCACCAGCTGCTGGTGCTGGTGCAGGACGGGGGGACCCCACCTCGCAGCACCACCGGCACTGTCTACGTGACCGTCCTGGATGAGAACGACCATCCACCCACCTTCCTGCATGTGGCCGAGGGGCGGGAGCTGCTCCTGCAGGTGGGGGAGGCAGCTGCCCGGGATGGGGGTCTGGCTCCTTGCCCGGCGGGCCCAGCTGGTCCCAGCGGAGGAGGGAGGGACGCGGGGGCAGGCTGTCGCCCACCGTGGGTGCGTCTGGGGGGACAGGGAGGCTGGCAGCTGATTCCATTGCCCCACTCTCTCTCGGCCAGGTTCCGGAGGAGAAGCCGCCTGGGCTGCTGGTCGCCTCGCTGCAGGCCAAGGACCCCGACGAAAGCGAGAACGGCACTGTCTCCTACACGCTGGCAGGTGCATGAGCCTGCGGGCGTCACTCTGCTGGGAAGCCCCGGGCACTCAGGGTGATCCTGGTGCCCCGGCCCCTGCACCTGGCACAGTGAGCAGCCGGGAGGGTGGCCGCAGCCCCCGGCATGACCTCCTTCCACAGGGAGGGCACACAAGCTCTGAGCCTCAACCAACGGAGTAGGCTTGGAAGCTGCGCTACTCGGAGGCCAGCCTGTGGACGGTTTGTGGGCTGAGGGCTGACATTGTGTGCGTGCGTGTCCATGAGAGAGGCGAGGGGAGGTTTCACCGGAGTGCGGAGATACACGTGGCCACGGCGTCTCTGCACGGGGTCCGCCCTCCCTCTTCCCCCCCCCGGCATCTCCCAGTGCCTCTGAGCGATCCTTAAATTCCATCGAGTTGCCCAGCTGGGTGTTTTTGAGGGTTTGGAAATGATGAACAAACAGTCTGGGGGCAAAGAGTGATTCAGAGAAAGCCGTCAGTGCCTTTGGCCAAGGTGAAAAGGCACTGACCTGGCTTTGGGCCTGGTTCCCCACTGCGGTTTTCCCGAGGGTGGACCAGGAAGCGTGTCCTGAGCGGAGGAGAACACCATCCGCAGGCCACCTCCAGCAGGGGCTGCTCCCAGGCAGGCCCTGCCTGAGCCCGGCGCTGGAGGGTGTCTTTTTTGCTGGCTGAGTGGCTTGGCCTGGAGTTCCGGGGGGGCAGGGGGGGTTCCTTAGTAGCTCTCCTGCGCCACAGCTCAGCTGGGCCTCTCTGCTCCCACGGCTGGGGGACGGGCAGGCACGTGCTCAGCTAGTCGGACAGCCACCCCAGTGGGAGGGCGTCGATCGTGTTCTGCACGCGAGGGCCTTCGGGCCCTTCCAACCCGCCTCCTCCACGATTCTGTGAGCAGCTCGCCTCCATTCTTCCTCTCGGTAGGGGCCTGGGCGGACCGCTTCTCCCTGCACGGGACCACGGGGGAGCTGCGCACCACGACCCCACTGCGCCAGGCAGAGCGGGGCGAGTACCTGTTCACGGTGACGGCGAGCGACCGGGGCGCTGTCCCCCTGAGCACTACCGCGGCAGTGCGCATCCAGGTGGGGCTCCCAGCACCTCCCGGGACCGTGTGGGTGGGCGAGCCGCGAGCCCTCCACCACAGGCGCCACGGCGCGCCGCCCCCGGCCCGCCTCAGTGCCTCTCTCCCCGCACAGGTGGTGTCCACAGCCCGTGTGCTGCCCCGACCCGACCCCGCCGTGCTGACGTTCTACCCCACGGAGGGGCTGCAGCCTGGCTCGGCGGTCGGCTCAGTGGCGCTGCCGGAGCCCGCGGCACATGGGCCAGCGACCTATATGCTGGTGGGGGGAGGCAGCGGGGACGGCCTCTTCGTGGTGGATGCGAGCACGGGAGTGATCTACGTGGCCCAGGAGCTGGACTACGAGGCTGGAGTGCGGCACACGCTGCAAGTGAGGGTGGAGGACGTCCAGCACGGCTACCCCAGCCAGCGCCTGGTGCTGGTGGAGATCCACGTGCAGGACAGCAACGACCACGTGCCCACCTGGCCCCAGGACCCCGTCACCGTGGTGGTATCCGAGAGCGCCGCCCCCGGCGTGCCCCTCTTCACCTTCCAGGCCCTGGACGGGGATGGCCCCGGCCCCAACAGCCAGCTGAGCTACAGCCTCCAGCGCCAGGAGGGCACCCAGCCCGCCTTCCGGCTGGATGCCCACAGCGGGGAGCTGAGCCTGCAGGGCGCTCTGGACCGCGAGGCCTGGCCGGCCTACTTGCTGGTCGTCCAGGCCACCGACCAGGCCGCCAATGTCAGCCAGCGCCACTCGGCTGCTGTGACCGCACACGTCTTCGTGATGGATGAAAACGACAACAGCCCCGAGTTCCTCTCCCCGCCAAGGGTCGATGTGCCGGAGGACCAGCCGACGGGCTTCCTGGTGCTTCAGGTGGTGGCCAGGGACCGCGACCTGGGAGAGAACGGGCGCGTCGGCTACACGCTGCGGGCTGGGAACGCCGAGGGCCAGTTCCACCTCAACCCCAGCACCGGTGAGCTGCAGGGGGAGCTGCTGCAGCCTGCGCGGTGGGCAGGGGGTGGGTGCCTTGTGCGTGTGGCCGGGCCGTGCGAACCAACGCGGGATGGTGTCGCCGCGTTGCCAGTGCATCGAGGGGCATCCGTGAAGAGTTAGGTTTAGGGTTACCTGCCCAGCCTCTTCCTTTACCCTGGAATAGAAGCACTCCCTGACCCCTCAGCGCCAGAGTGACTGTCTACCCGCGAGCAGGACCTCTGCTCGCCTGAGGGTCAGGCCAGCAAAGGCGCAGGGGTCACTCTGGGCTAGCCGTGGGAAGGCAGGCCTGGAGGGCGGGCCGCATGCCAGCCCGGGCCAGAGGTGCCAGGTGGTCTGCGGAACGGCCAGGAGACGGCAGGGCACTGAGCACGGGCCTCGGCGCATCCAGGGGAAGCCGGGGGCTCGTCTTCCGCCGTCCCCAGCTCAGCTGTCGGCTCCCTTCTTCTTCCAGGGGCCTTGTCCATCATGCGGGCGCTGGACCGGGAGGACGCTTCCCAGCATAATCTGACTGTGGTGGCCACAGACCACGGATCCCCACGGCGCTCGGCTACACAGCTGCTGGCGGTGCATGTCCTGGACGTGAACGACGAGGTGCCCGCGTTTGAGCAAAGCCATTACGAGGCCAGCGTGGCTGAGAACCTGCCCCCCGGCGTCCCGGTGCTGCAGCTGCGTGCCACGGACCGGGACCTAGGTAGCTGCCGGAAACGGGCTGGGCCCACCCGGGCACTCCGGCGGGAGAAGGGGGCCAGGAGCCAGTTCTGGTCAGGAAGCGGCAGAACTCAGGAGCCCTCCATGCCCGGAGGGAGCCGCGGGGCCTGTGGCACAGCCATCTCCGGCCACTGAGCCCTTCCTGTGAAGGACGCGCCTGAGCAGAGAGCAGGGCTTTCCTCCCAGCATGCCAGGACATCACAGGCCCATTTTGCTGCCGGGCCAGAAATGCAGGGCCTCTGCCCAACCCGCTCCAGCTGGTCTCTTGTGGCCAGAGGCAGCCTGCTCAGGCGACCAGCATGGGCCCTTCCGTGGCCTTCCCGCAGCCCCCGGGTGCCCTCCTGGTCCAGAGCTGACCGCCTGCTGCAGCCCCCTCCCCACTCATGGACATGCCGCCATTCTGGTGGCGCTGATGGCTCAGCGGTGCAGCTGGGCGTCAGTGGGGGTGGTTGTGTGGCCCTCGTTGGAATGCAGAGCGGCCCTTTTCTGCAGCACCCTGATGGGATGCTCAGCACCGCAGCTGGATTCCAGGCACACCAGCTGGACAGAGCTTCCCGTGCCGTCCTTGCACCTCACGGGCTTCCAGCTCCGGCAGGTGCGGCAGCTGCAGGCCAGCCCAACCGCCATGCTGCTGCTGCGAGAGCCCCGTGGGTGTCGGGCCCTGCGGAGACGCATTCCTTAGCATGCCCCTATGATGCCCCCTGGCTGGCGACGTCGGCCCGTGACTGGGTGGCCCCCAGTGGGGGAGGCATGTGTGCCCTGGGGCATCCGGGTGGCTGCGCGTGCCAGGTTGTGGGTGTGGCGGGTGGCACGGGTGACCCCCTGTGGAGCGTGGTGGCTCAGCTCTGCTCATGAGAGATGTCTCTCTGCAGGAGCCAGCGGGCAGGTGTCCTACGGCGGAATCTCTGGGGACGACTTCTCCATTGACCCCCAAACAGGCCTCGTCACCACTCGGCGCTCATTAGACCACGAGGAGCGGGCCGAGCACTTGCTGACAGGTGACGGGCCCCACCGGCTTGGGGTGGGCGGGATGCTGTGGCGCAGGAGGCACAGCCCCCGTGGCCTCCCCCGGGCCCCTGCTGCCACCGCACGGTACTGCACCGTGCAGTTCGGCGCTGGGCGAAGCTCTCCCACACTAGAGACTTTCCAAAAGAAACGGGGCAGCCACCTGAGTGCGATGGTGCAACGTGGTGTCCTGCAACAGTGGGGGGTGGACCGGATGGCCTCCACGGCCCCTTCCAACTCCACGATTCCATGATTCTCTGAAGAATCCAGGGCCACAAAGACATTTCCTTGGCACAGGACGGTGGAAGTCCCACCTTCCCATTTTGAAAGAGTGGCACTGAAAGCGGGGTGTCGCTTGGTGGCAGGGGCTCAAGTGTAGGGAAGTCCCGGTCCTTTTCCCCACATTGATGCCCCAGGTCAAATCCCACCCCAAAGCACCCCCTCAGCTGTGGGGGGGGCACTTGTCACCTGCCCTCTGCAGCTCACCACGGTGTTGTGGGAGCCTTTGGGGTCAGGATTGCGGTGCCCAGCGGTGGGGATTTGTTCTCCCTCCCTACACATGACCTGAGGCAAATTGCACCCCCCCCCCCGGCTGCATTTAAAGAATGAAAGCCTGTGGTGCCCACACGGAGCTGCCTGCTCATGCCTGGTTCCACCTGCTGCTTTTTTGGGGGTGGGGGTGGGCTGGGGGAGACAGGTCCTAGTCCTGTGACTGCAGAAAGCATTGGAGAACCAGGACAGAGGTGTTTCTATAGGGGTGATGGCACCTGGTCATGGAATGTGCAGGAAAGAAATCTGGCCAAGACTGATTGCTTCATGCACTTCACGTGCATTGTAGGAATGACCTGAGCAAAGCTATGTGTAGGGATATCCGGGCTTGTTAAATATGTTCCGCACATGATGCAGGGACAGCTGGCTGCTTCACCCCCCTCACACTGACAGGATCAGATTCATGCGGATGCATTCATGCGCAAATCGCCCTGAAGGGGCTCCCAGGTGCAGTTTTACAATTTAATATGTGGGGGATGTGCGCACTTTCAGTTGGTGTTCCTTTTATTTCTCATATTTTTATATGACTAAATTTGCACAAAATTATGGGTATTTTTTTTAACCCTGCAAGTCCAAAAAATCCATGGGAGCTGGGAGAAGCTTGCCCACTGCGGAACCTGGGGGTCAGACGTGTAGAAATCCGAACTCACCTGAATCCTGTGCGGATTTCTCCAATGTTTGGAGTCATGCGTCTCTCGTTCAGCCTTCTGGCCCGGAGCGCCCACCCAGCTGCCCGCTGCAGGGCAGGTGCGCAAAAGCACCAGGCTGCCTGGGCACGGAGCGGGTGCTAGTGCTGATGCCTCTTGGTGCTTGCCCCGTTGCCCCCAGGCTTCCAGCTTCCCTTTCCTCTGGCAGTGTACGCACAGGACATGGGGCTGCCCCCTCACCAGGCCAAGGCCACCGTGCGCATCCTGGTGGTGGATGAAAACGACCATGCCCCGCTCTTCCAAAGCGACGCCTGCTCCTTGGAGGTGCCCGAGAACCAGGCCCAGGTGGGCCTCCTCACTGTGCGCGCCACGGACCACGACGCGGGGGAGAACGGGCGCCTGTCCTACCGCCTGGCGGGTGAGGAACCCGTGAGAGGACGGGGCCTCCTGGAGGGGAGGGAGGACCAGGCAGTGCTCGAGGGGGGCAGGACTGCAGCCTGGATGGATGGATGGATGGATGGGGGGGGCACTCCCCGCTTTTGCTGGCTTTGGCTTTTCCGTACACCCCGTTTTCCGCTTTGGAACTGGAGCTGCATCTTAAAACCAGTTGGCAGCCTGGTATGGGCAGCATGGGGGGGGCAGAGATGCAGCAGTGCCTTCACCAGAACCCCCCCTGTGGTCCCCCCACCCACCCCACAGCTGGAGACCTGGAGAAAGACTTCATCCTGGACCCCGTCTCAGGCCAGCTGTCCACCGCGCAAGGGCTGGATCGGGAGCGTGTGGCCAGCTATGCGCTGACCATCCAGGCCTGTGACCACGGTGTGCCCCCACGCTGCGCCAGTCTGCTGGTCCACGTGCACGTCCTGGACCTGAACGACAATGCCCCTCGCTTCGCACAGGAGGCCTACGGGGCGGAGGTGCCCGAGGACCTGCCCGCCGGGGCCCTGGTGCTGCAGCTGGACGCCTTCGACGCCGACGAGGGCTCCAATGGCCGCGTCTCCTACTTCCTGGCCAATGAGTCCCTGGGCACCTTCCAGGTGGAGCCACAGACAGGCCGCCTCACCAGCACGCAGCTGCTGGACCGGGAGCGCCGAGCGGCCTACCGCTTCCTGGCCCTGGCGGTGGACGCCTCCCCCCTGAACCCACGCAGCGCCTCCGTGCAGGTCACCGTCACTGTCCACGACGTGAACGACCACATCCCGGCCTTCCCCTCCAGCCCGCTGCTCGTCAAGCTGCCCCGCAACACGCCTCCCAAGCGAGCGGTCGCCACGCTGCGTGCCGAGGACCATGACGCGGGGGCCAACGCCTCCATCCTCTACCGCTTCGCTGTGCCCACGCCGGCCTTTGCCATCAACACCTACACGGGCTCCATCCAGCTGCTGCAGCCGCTGGCTGCCCTCAGCCCCCGCCAGCGCACGCTCTTCGTCCTGGCCAGTGACCTGGGGCAGCCCCCGCTGTCCTCCACCGGCGTGGTCGTCATCCACCTGCAGGACGAGCCCTACCAGGGCGTGCACTTCCCTCGCCCCGCCAGTGACGTCACGCTGCCCGAGAACGCCAGAGCAGGTGCTCGCTCGTGCCGGATTCTCTTGCCGGGGGGCTGCTCTGCCCCCACCCCAGAAGCCCGAAACTGGTCTTGGGACGGGCTGGGGGGAGCCAGAGCTGGTGGCGGGCGGGTGGCCTGCGTCCATCGACTCCGGACAGCGCTCTGCCTCCCTCGTGGGGAGTCCCCGCTGCCTGTCAGCGGCCGCAGCGCTGGGCTGGATGGAGCGAGGGCTCGTCCTCGTTGCCAGGCAGCCCGCTCTGCTCCACAGCCACAGGGTGGCGACGCCGGAGGGCGTCAGTGGCAGGGGGAGGCTGCCCCTCCCTGCAAAGGGCCCTCAGCCGGGGACGCCTTGCGCCAGCCGGAGAACAGCTCCTCCTGCCATCTGTGCCAGCTGCTTGGGGCAGCGCAGGAGAAGTGGGGCCAGAGGGGGACTTGCCCGTGGGGGCAGGCACGAGGCACTCGCGGCCGCGCCACCAGCGCCCCACCCCCCGCCCCGCCTGCTGAGCCTCCGTTCCCGCTGCTGCGCCGGTTCAGGGGGCACCGGCTGCCCGTGACAGGCCTCTGCCCCGCTCCCCAGGCACCACGGTGGTGAGCATCCCGGCCACGCACACGGCAGGCTCCTCCGGCCGCATCGTCTACAGCATCCTCAGCGGCAACGAGAAGGGAGCCTTCCACATCCAGCCCAGCTCAGGTATGGAGCAGGAGGGGACTGAGGCTGGTCGGGCCAGAGCATGGGTGGGGCATTGCTGCAGGTGTGCCGCAGGGGTGGGCCAGCCGTGGCCGGGCCGCTCGGCCGTGCGCCCCCACCGCCTCTGAGTCCCAGTCATGAATGCAAGGCCCGGTGGCTGCAGAAGCGCCGGGCGGCCCTCGGAGCACCACCGGTTGCGCTGAGCTAAACCCAACTCTGGTAGGAAGCGGGCGGGGGCGGGCAGTGTAAGCAGTTGCCTTCTTCCTTGCTCACTGGATGTCAGGGCAGATGGGGGCCCTGGAAGTGGAGGGAGGGCTTGACCCCCCTGGGGGCAAGGCGGCTTGGTCCATGCACCCACCAGTGGAGGGGTTGATGAGCTGCTCCCTGCTGCTGTTCGTCTGCAGCACCCGGGGTCCAAGGGGGGAGCAGGGTGCCCAGGCCAGGGGCTGTGCGCTGCAGCTTGGGCTGGCGGCCACCCCGCGCATTTGATGGCACCTCACGTGGGGGTCAGTGATGCCGCGTCCTTTCTATAATCAGCAGCCAAGTGCACACAGGTCCCAAGAAATCCTCCTCCTGGCATCCGGATGGCCTCCCGCAGCGGCCCATCTGGTTCAGTACCATGCCCCACAAGCGGCCCTCCAGCGCCTCTGCTTTTCTCCCACAGAGGAGCACCTGCTACCGGCTTGCCCTTTGGGGCAGTGAGCCCAGGATGGCCTCTGGTGACCGCCGTCCCTACCTGGCTCCCAGATGCCCTTAGAAACAGAGAAACAGAGCGAGGCAGAAGGGGCCTCCCGGGCCATCTAGTCTGACCTCCGGCACCAGCCGGCTCCGCTCATGACATGCCCACCATGTGCATGTCCAGCCTATCCTTGAACACTCGCACCAATGGGGCCTCAACCACCTCGTGTGGAAGCCCATTCCACGCCCTAGCTGTCCTGACTGTCAGGAAGTGCTTCCTGGCATCCCAATTAAACCTGGGTTCCCTGAGCTTGGCTCCGTTGGAGCACGTCCTGCCTTCCTCTGCAAGGGAGGACAGGTCTCTACCCATCTCCATGTGACATCCCCTCACATACCTCTATGTCGCCAACAGATCCCCTCTGAGTCTCCTCTTCTCCAGGCTGAAGAGACCCAGTTCCCTCAGTCTTGCCTCATATGGCATCCCCTGCAATCCGGCCACCAACCGTGTGGCCCTGCGCTGCACTGACTCCAGCCTGGCTATAGCCTTCCTGTAATGAGGGGCCCAAAGCTGAGCACAAGACTCCAGTTGTGAGTGCACCAGAGTCGTATAGAATGGTGGTAGAGGAGCTAGAGGAGGGTGCCCTGCATGCCTCACACAGAGAGCCAGCCCTCCCACTGGCTCTGGCTCTGGCTCCGGCTCCGGCTCCGGCTCCGGCTCCGGCTCTGTGGGAGCTCCAGTTCCACCCAAGGCCCATGGCTCTGGCCGCCACGTCTGCAGCCTGCATTCCATGCAGCTGCCGTGGCTTTGTTTACATCTCTCCTGTGAGGTTAGGGAGCAGCCAGCCAGGTCTTGGAGAAGCAACAGGGCCGCATCCCCCATCTCCCTCTGGCACAGGTCACCATACATGGTGACCATAGCTCAGCTGCACCCCTATCTGGTCAGGGATACCCTGCTGTCAGTGAGCGATGCTCTGGTAATCGCCAGGCTGGACTACGGCAATGCGCTCTGCGTGGGGCTGCCCCTGAAGACTGAGTGGCAGATGTGGCAGCCAGACTAATGACGGGGAACAGACAGCTTGACCACACAGCACCAATGCCATCCCCACCCCACCCCGCACTGGCTGCCTTTATGCTTCCGAGCCCAATTCAAGGTGTAGGTTTTAACCTATGAAGCCCCCTGTGGTTTGGGACTACGATACCTGATGGAACTCCCCTGCCAGACTTCTCCACCTGGACCTGACGATTGAATTCTGGTGCTTTCCCTGCCACCTCCAAGGAAAGCTTGGGTAGGGGCGACAAGGAGAAAGGCCTTTCCAGTGGTGGCCCCGTTACGGAACAAGCTCCCCACTGTGGCCCATATGTCGCTGTGGTGCCAGGTAGGGTGCCCTCTACTGCAGGGCATTAAATGAATCTGTTGGGGCCTGCTAGTTGGTAACCAGGTCTCAAGATTGTCTCCTAATGATTATCTTTTGCAAATCTGTTTTAAGTTTTGTATTGTTAACTTTTAATGATGTTTCAATGTATTTCGATATAGTGTGTTTTATATTCTTTTAGGTGCAAATGTGAACTGCCTAAAGAACTTTAGCTGTTGGGTGGCATAGCAGTCAATCGATCGATCGATCGATTGATTCATTGAGAAGAGCTGTGCTGGAGCAGACCAGGGGAGCCTGTCCAGCTCAGCCTTCTGCTTGCACCCCACGAGAGGAGAGGAGGGCGGCACCCCCCTCCCGTGTTCCCCCTCAGGTGGCGTCCATGGGCCCTGGCCTGACGGGAGCCCACCGCCCAGCCCCAGGTCCCAGCGCAGGGTGGGGCGCCTCCCTCCCACAGCCCGCGAGGCCCCTCGGGCAGCTGCCCCTCCGACTGCCCGGGGCCTCTGTGCCAGGAGCAGCCGGGCCGCTGGTGTGGGTCTTCTCCTGGAAAGGGTGCCGGCCCATCCGGGCAGCCCTGGAGGAGGAGCCCGGGAGAGCCGCCCTCCCTGGGGCAGGGGGCACAGCTCGTCCCGTGCTTCCGCAGCGAGAGGAGCAAACGTGTCCCCTTGCCTCCCAGGGCTGGTGTCCGTCCGGAGCCCCGGAAGCCTGGACTTTGAGCTGAGCGCGCGCTTGCGCCTGGTGCTGCAGGCCGAGTCAGCCTCTTCCTACGCCTTCATGGCCGTGAACATCAACCTGCAGGACGTCAACGACAACCAGCCACGCTTCCAGCTGCAGAACTACGTGGCCTTCATCCGGGAGGCGCAGAGCTACGACTCGCCCGTCATCCAGGTACCGCCGGGATGGAGAGGAGCGGGCCCCGCAGCGCCTGCGCAAAGGCGGGCAGGTCACGGGGCCAGCCGGGGCTGGGGCCCGCACGGAACCGGCCCCCATGGAGGGCCGTGGGCGCTCTGGCAGGGTGGGAGCGGAGGGGCAGCAGAGGTGGCCAGGCCTGCGGGGCTTTTCCGGGGGCCGGGAACTCCCGCTGCGCGCTCGCCCTAGGTGGTGGCCGACGACTTGGACCAGGGCCTCAACGGCCAGGTGAGCTACACCATCAACCAGACGCTGCCCATGAACGGGCTGTACCACATCAACGCGCAGACGGGGATCATCACGACGGCCGCCATCCTGGACCGAGAGATTTGGGCCCAGACGCGGTGAGCCAGCCTCCTCTCCCCCACGGGCCCCTGGCACTCCTCCGGTGCCTGGAGGTGCAGCCCCGCTGAGGGAAGCTGTGCCCAGGCCGGGCCGATCCCCACCTCTGCCTCATGCCCCACGTGGCCCTCCGAGTCGGCAGCCACGCGGTGGGGCTTGCGGGCTGATTGCGAAGGTGAGGCCCCGCAGGCCACAGGTGCGGCAAGCGAGGGGCCGTGGCTGGGAGGGGCTGACCAACTGCCTTGGCGCTGCCCCCCTCGGTCGGCACAAGCCGAGCCCCCATGGCCTCCGCAAGCCTCTGAGGCCCCCAAGCTGTTGTGCTCTCCGCAGGCTGGTGCTGACGGCCACGGACAGAGGAAGCCCTCCCCTCGTGGGCTCGGCCACTCTCACGGTGGTGGTGATGGACCTGAATGACAACAGTCCCACCATCCCTGCCCCCTGGGAGGTGCGGGTGCCTGAGAGTGAGTGTCACCGTCGGGATGGGGCGGGCGGGCGGGCGGGGGGGGGGCCGTTGAGGAAGCTGCAGCCCCACAAAGAATGAAGCGAGAGGGCAGTGGCCCAGCGGGCGAGGGGCCCTTGTCTGCCACGCACCCCTGAAAGGATGCCTCCCCTGTCTGAGCAGACCCGCTGCTCCGGGAGCCCACCGTGCCCCTGGCTGGACCCTGAGCATCCAGCCGGGCCCCCCGGACCTCCCTGTGGCCGGGCCGGGCCGAGCCTGCCCCGCCGAGCCCCCTGACCGGCTGCCCTCCTCTCCTAGACGCCCTGGTGGGCACCGAGATCACCATGGTGACAGGCAACGATGTGGACTGCGGGCCCGCGCTCTCATACTCGCTTGTGCTGGACAGTGGCGCCGCCGGGGCCTTCAGCATCCTGCGCTACGGAGGGCGCATCACGCTGGTAGGGCCGCTGGACTACGAGGAGCGCCGCTCCTACGCCCTGACCGTGCGCGCCTCCGACTCCCAGCATGAGACGGAGGCCAACGTCACTGTCCTCGTGGAGGACGTGAATGACAACGCCCCCGCCTTCCCCCAGGCCCTGTACCAGGTACCTGCCCTGCCCCCTCCCGCGTCGAGCTCTCTTGCGCCCCGCGGCCAGTGCCAGGCAGAGCGGCCGGCGGCCGGCGGCCCCCCTCTAGCTGGGCCTCCCCAGCTCCGCAGGGCTGGGCCAGCAACCGGAGGAAGCGGTGACTTGGCCGTGCTTCTGGCCACCACTCCGTGCTTGTGCTTCAGGTGGCCCGGAACCATGGCGCTTGGGCTCTGGAGTGCCTCATGCCCGGCTCCGTCTGGGCAGCGGGTCGTCCCTGGGCACCGGGCACAAGAGCAGCCTGAGGGCCGAGCAAGGGAAGAGGGGCAGTGTCAACACACGGGGAAGCCCCGCTCGGCCGCACGCTGCCCGGATCGTTCCTGGGCGGGGGGATCCTGCTTCCTCCTCCCCCCCAACATCATCACCATCACAGCAACGCCCAGCTGTCTCTGCTGCCCCCAGTGCCCCCAGTGCAGGCTCGAGGTCTTGGAGGGCGGGTGGCCCGTCCATCGCCACTCACAAGCCTTCCCCCCGGCCTCCCCCAGCGTGCCTGCCGGGGCAAGCAAGCTCCGAGAAACGAGGGGCCTGCCTCTGCGTTCTCTAGGTGCTGCTGCCAGAACACACCCCAGCCGGCACCTCCATCCTGACCCTCAGTGCCACAGACCTGGACTCAGGAGAGAACGGAGAGGTCAGCTACCAGCTGGCCGTGCCCAGCCGCCACGTCGCCATCCACGCCAGCAACGGTACACAGGCTGGGAGCGGGGGGGCGGGGAGCAAAGCGTCAGCCCGCATGGGTCCACCCGGCCGGGGCTGGGCCTCCGTCTCCTGGGGGGCACAGCTTGTGGCCGCTCAGCCTCCGGGGCACTGGGCCCCCGCTCTGCCTCCGGGTCCAACGCCGGCTCCCCTGGCCTTGCAGGGACGTTGTTCACCACCCAGCCGCTGATCCTGGATCCAGGACGCCCCACCCTGGACCTCCTGGTTGAGGCTCGTGACGGGGGTGCGCCCCGGCTCTCCGCCTGGGCCACGGTGCAGATCCACGTGCTCGATGTGAACGACCACGGGCCCCAGTTCCTGGAGGCGCACTACAATGCCTGCGTGGCCGAGGACCTGCGCCCAGGCGCGACCCTGCTCACCCTGGCGGCCTCCGACGCGGACGTGGCGCGGGACAACGCGGCCCTGGACTACACGATCGTCAGCGGCAACAGCGGCCACGCCTTCCAGCTGGAGGGCCAGGTCAGTGGGGCCAGCAGCCTGGTCCTGGTCGAGCCCCTGGACTTCGAGGCCGTGGCGGTCTACAACCTGACGGTGGCCGTGGCTGACCGCGGAGTGCCGCAGCACAGCGCCGTGGTGCCCGTGGTCCTCACAGTGCTGGACGTCAATGACAACCCCCCCGTCTTCGGGCGCACCACCTACCGCATGGCTGTGAGCGAGGGCGCTGCGCCCGGCACGGAGCTGCTGCGCGTGGCGGCCCACGACCCCGACTCCGGCCCCCACGGCCAAGTGCACTACAGCATCAGCTCGGGCGACCCCCACGGGCTCTTCCAGCTGCACCCGTCCAGCGGGGCCCTCCGCCTGGCCCAGGCCCTGGACTGCGAGGCACAGGTGCAGCACCTGCTGGTGGTCCGGGCCTCCGATGGGGCGGGCGGACACTTCGCCCTCGCCTCCGTCACGGTGGAGGTCAAGGACGTCAATGACAACCTCCCCTACTTCCCCATCGAGGTGATGAGCGCCAGCCTGCGGGAGAACCAGCCGCCGGGGAGCCTGGTCACCACCGTGCACGCGGTGGACACGGACGTGGGCGTCTTTGGGGAGCTGCGCTACGCCCTACTGCCGACAGAGGGCTCGGAGGCCTTCCGCCTCAACGGCACCTCGGGGCAGCTGCACGCACGCCTCCCCTTCGACTACGAGCGCACCAAGGCTGTCCAGCTGCTGGTGCAGGCCACGGATGCCGGCAACAACTCGGCCTCAGCCACCGTGCGTGTCCTGGTGACTGGGGAGGATGAGTACGAGCCGGTCTTCCTCAGCCCAGTGTTCAGCTTTGAAGTTCCCGAGGGGGCCCGTCGGGGGCAGAGCATCGGGCACATGCTGGCCACGGATGAGGATGAGGGGCCGGACGGGGTGGTGCTCTACACCCTGACCAAGCCGTCCCCCTTCTTCGGGATCAACAAGACGAGCGGCGCCCTCTATCTGCGCATGGACAGCCAGGCGCCACCCGTGGGCCCCTCCACACGGGAGCCACGGGAGATGGTGCTGGAGGTGCAGGCCCACAGCCCGCTGCCTGCCTCGCGCACCGCCTCTGCCCGGGTCACCCTCGACGTGACGCACACCTCGTTTGGCCTGGTGCCCGAGCTGAACCTGCTGCTGGTCGTGGCCGTGGCCGCCTCGCTCGGGGTGGTGGTGGTGCTGGCAGCCGTGGCCATAGTGCTGGCCCTCGTCCGCTCCCGCCAGCGCCACGGCCAGAAGCAGGCCGACCTGGCCCACGTGCAGCCGAGCGGCTCCTTGCAAAAGCTGGGCCACGCCGAGCCGGTCCTGCCGGGGGCCAGCTGCCTCTACCACGAGGCCCTGCCCGGCTACGGCACGGAGCCGCCCGGGCCCTACGCCACCAGGGGCGGCTCGCTGGACCCCTCTCACTCGAGCGGGCGCGGCTCGGCCGAGGCGGCCGAAGATGACGAGATCCGCATGATCAATGAGTGCCCCCGCATGCCCAGCCTGGCCTCCTCCCTGCAGGAGCACCTGTCCGCCCGCGGGCCAGACTCGGGCATCCAGACCGACGCCGACCGGCTCTCCGAGGTCTCCTGCGAGCCCACCGCCCTGGACGGCTCCCACTGGTTCAAGAACAGGAAGGGGCCGGCCTTGCTGCTCCCCGGGCAGCCCCCACAGCTCTACCGGGACGACGCGGGCGGCGGCGGCGCAGCGTTCCTGGGCGCCGGCTGCGGCCTCAGTGTCTCGTCCACCAAAGACTACACCTTCCCCGAGGACGGGAAGCCCTGCGTGGATGGCTCCCTCACCGCCATCGTGGCGAGCGATGAGGAGCTCCGCGGCAGCTACAACTGGGATTACCTGCTCAACTGGTGCCCCCAGTTCCAGCCGCTGGCCAGTGTCTTCACGGAGATCGCGCGCCTGAAGGATGAGAGCTCTCTGCGCAGGCCGTTCCCCGCCAAGCCCAAGCCCCGGATAGACCCGCCGCCACTCATCACCTCCGTGGCCCACCCCGGGGCCAAGTCCGTGCCCCCCAAGCCGGCCGTGGGCCGGGCCTTCCCACACCTGTCCTCCCTCAGACGGTCCCCCATCAGTCACGAAGGCTCGCTCTCATCAGCCGCCATGTCGCCCAGCTTCTCGCCCTCCCTGTCTCCTCTGGCTGCTCGCTCGCCTGTGGTGTCCCCCTTCGGGGTCTCCCAGGGGCCTTCCGCTTCCTCCCTAAGCGCCGAGCACTCCTTGGGGAACTCGGAGGAGGCAGAGCTCCGCATCTAGCGGGGCCGGCCGGCTCTGCATCCTGGCGGGGCAGGTGGCTGGCTGAGCGCCGAGTGCACGCACGCACGCACGCCCGCAGTGGCTGGAGGGCCTCGATCAGCAGCCCCACCCCCACCGGGGACTGTCGTCATGGCATGGCATGGCGGCTGCCCGGTGGGTCACCAGGAGCACTTCCACACGCCCCCTCGCTGCGAAGGGATCCCGCGAGGTGCGGCTCAAGAGCGCGACGGGCCGCCTGTCCTCAGACTGCTGCTCGGCTTGGCCGCGAAAGGAAAGGGGCTGCGGGCCAGGCTGGCCAGCAGCAACGAACCCCCCCGCAGCCACCATCGCTTCCCCCCCCACCCGCAGTAGATGGACACCACCTGCCACCGGCCCCCCCCCCCCTGCGGCCCCCGCCCCCCCCGCACACACGATTGATCACAGGTCATGCTTTCCCGCCCTCGCCTGGCGGGGTCTTTGTGGGGAGGGCCCAGCCTTGCCCTGGCCTGGCCCACACTAAGCCACGGGGGCGCAAGTGCGGTGGGGCAAGTGGCTGGGCCCGGCCCACAGAGAACGGCCCAGCAAGCGCAGGTCGACCGACCACAAGCAGCTGCCCCCCCCCGCCCCCATAGTGGAGAAGCAGCGGAGGAGGAGTGCCAAAGCCACGGCTCCGTGCGGGACACGCGTGGCTCCCGCCCTGAGGCGCGCCTGGCCTCCCCCCCTGCGCACCTCGTGCACACCCCTCCCCCCCGCTCACTGCACAGACACTGCTCCGACCTCTGCACATGCTCTGGGGTGGGCCTGCTCTCCTGCCCATGGGCACATGCAGGCAGGGTGCCTGTCCTCACTCTGCTCCCTTGCACAGACGCTGTTGCGTGTGCCAGGAACGGGAGCGCCCTGGCCCGGGGGCGGCGACGGGGGGCGGCCGCTCCTCCATGCTGGAGTTCGCCCGCGCTGGGGCCGCTGCCTGGCAGCCTTGCCTCGGGGGAGCCCCAGGGCTGCAGCATGCCGCAGGCAAGAGCGGGGGTGGGGGGCCGTGGTCGCTCTAGCAATAATGCAGTGCCCCCCTCCCCCTCCGGGAGTGAGAAGACGCGCCAGGTTGGGCACGGAAAAATCCAGCTCCCGTTCCAGGTCGGAGTTTCGCTCCCGGAGCCCTGCATCCGGAAAGCCAGCAAGTGCCGAGGGCGCCCTGCGGCTCCAGGGCCCGGCTCCGACGAGCGGAGTGTACGAGTGGGTCTTGGGCTCAAGACGGGCGGGCGCCGCGGCCCGGGGAAGCGGTGGCCCCGCCGTGCACCTGGCCCGAGGCCCCCGCGGCTGCGCCCCCGCGCCCCGAGGTGCAGCTGCAGGAGCGCCTGCCACGCAGCAGCGGGAAGCGCGAGCGGCGCGCCTGGAGCGGCGGCTGCGCGACTGAAGGGGAACCGGCTGGGGGAGCGCTGCTCGCGTAGCTTCCCAGAAGGCGCCGGCGAGCTGGCCGGTGCGCCCCCCCCCCCCGGGAGCCGCGCGCACTCACGCAGGGCGCCAGCCGGTGGAGCGGACGCTGGCTGTGCCGGCGGGGGCGGAGGCCCGGTGTCCCCCGCGAGGCGCCCCCCGCCTCCCCCCACCTTTGCCCGCTTCCGAGTCGACTCCACGCAGGTTCCGCTCCTGCCCACCCGGGCCCCGTTATTTATTGCCTGTCCGTTTCCAGGGTGTGTACTTTCTCTGTATCCGGAGCGCAGCATGTGACTTGGGTGCTGCCGCCTGGCCGCCCCTTTCGGGGGCCAGAGCCCAAGTGCCAATTTTTTAAAGCAATGCCTTAATAAACCACTCGGCGTTTGTAACGGCTGGGCCTGCTCCGTGCCGCCGTGGCGATCGGGCGCGTCCGCAGCTTTCGGGCGGGCGGGGGGGGGGACTGGGCGGAAGAGGACGCGCGGCCGGCCCGGGAACGGGAACGGGCGACGGCCTGGGGAGCGGCGTGCCTCCCGCTGGCCGCCGGGGGGCCGGGGCGGCGGCGACGAGGCCTGGCGCGCATGTTGGTGTTCGACGGGGAAGCAGGGACGGCGCCGCGCGCCTCCCGTCGCCCGCTCGGCGGCGGCTCCGCGCTGGACCGGCCGGGGCGCCCCCGCTTGGCGAGTCAGGCTGATCCCAGGCTGCGCCCCCGCGTCCCTCCGGCTGAACCCCCGGTGCGGGAGCGGGACCCGGCGGCGGCGGCGGGGTGCAGGTGCACCCCGAACCGCACCTGAGGCAGCCTCAGGGTCCCGCCGCTTCTGTCAAGTGCCAGCCCTGCCGCCGTCCCGGCTCTGGAAGGGACGTGGGAAGGCCCGCGATACCCGAGCGCCCCCCCCCCCACTTCTGTGCCTTGTTCCCTCGCTCGAACTTGCTGCCCGGGCCCTGCCGGCCACTCCTTGTTCCCACTGGTCGCGACCACGCCATTCTCTGGCTTCCATCTTCCTGAGCCGTGCCTCAGCTGGCCCAGAGTCGGGCTCAGGTGAGGCTTTGCTGGCAGCCCCCCCATGTTCTCCCCCCAGCAGCCCATGTGAAGCGCCAAGCCCCAGTGGCCCCTCACAGCCATGGAGTCTCCATCTTGTATGGATGCACTTGGGTTCTTGTCCCTATCAAATCTCATTCTGTTGCTTCCAGCCCGGTGTTCACGTTTCTCAAGATCGCCCTGGATCGTCATTCTGTCTTTTAGGGTGTGTGCTTTTCCACCCAGTTTTATATCATCTGCAAATCTGATTATCTTTCCTTGTACTTCCCCACCCAAGTCATCCATAAAGATGTTGAGGAGCACTGGGCCCAGGACTGAGCCCTGTGGCGCCCCACTAGCTGCCTCCCTCCGGTCTGAGAAGGTGTTGCTAAGGAGCTCTTTGTGTCCCGTTCAGCAGCCAATGCTGGAGCCATCTAACAGTTTTTCTGTCTAGTTCACCTTTTTATAGTTTGCTTATCAGGATGTCGTGAGGCACAATGTCAACAGCTTTACTAAAGTCGAGGTAGATTCTGTCCACAGGGTTTCCACTGTCCATATGGAAGGTTACCTAGTCAGAGAGAGAGAGAGATTACATTAGTCTGACAGTATTTGTTCTTGATAAATCCATGTTGACTTCTATTAATCACTGTTTGACTGAAAAAGGGACATAGGGACAAACCCCGACCCCCCGGCCAAACTCCACCACTGTCCACTGGCTCCTGGAGAGCTCGGCTGCTTGGCTCCCGGAGTCCCTGGACCAGCCGGGCAGCTTCCTCTCACCTGCTCAGGCAGGAGCCAGGAAGCAGAGCAACCAGTGCACCAAGCCCAGCACGGCCACTGGAGGCGGACGGGTGGCTCGGAGTAGGCGGCAAGCGGCAGCGCCCGCCAGCAGGGCCAAGGAGCATCCTGCCACTGCCCCGGGGCCAGGCACACATCCTGGGGAGGGCTCACCGCCCGCCCGGCAGAGAGGGGGCAAAGGCTGCTCCGCGGCAGGACCGAGGCCGGCATGGCTGCTATGAGCACGCTCGCTGGCAGCCCACACACGGAGGGCAGGGGGTGCGGCAGGGGCCTCGGGCGTATCTCTGGCAGCGGAGAGGAAGGGAGGGGCGCAGCCTCCCGGTGACTGCCAGGGGCCCCCCAGGCCACCCCTCCCTCCTGCTCCCGCAGCTTCTGTCCTTGCGGCTGCCAACAGCACAGCGTGGCTGATGGGCTAGCAAGTCTGCCCACCTGCCCCGGCTTCCACGCCTTCCGGGAGAGCACCTGCCCCCCTGTGCCTTGGATGGCTGCTGCCCGCGCCTTCTGGGGCCTGCAGGGAGGAGGCCAGCGTATAGGGGGAAGCTCGCGGGGGGCCAGGCCCAGAGCTTGGCTGGGGCAGCGCCGCCCGCTGTGCTTTCTTGTGGGCAAGAGCAGCCCGTCTTGGGCCGCATCTGCTGCAGGGGTGGGCAGGGAGGAGGGAAGGTGCTCGCCTCTGCAGCACTCACACACGGGGGGGGGGGGGGGGGGGGGGCGGCCACCTGGCGTCCGAGAGGAGGAAGCCAGCAGCACAGTGCCCGTCCCTTCCCTCCAAGGCGGGAGCTTCGTGTGAAGCTGGAAAGGAGCAGGGGAAGAGCAGGGCACGTTGACTGGCAAAGGTACAATGCGGGAGCTGCCAGGCAATCTCGATGAGCAGCCACAGATCCGCAGCAGGGCTCTGTGCGCCTTGAACCGCCGCCATTTCATTGGTGAGAACTACCCAGGTAAACCCTCTGCAGAGTCCAAACCTACAAAGGCGCTGCCGGGCAGAAGTGCAGAACCAACCACATGTTTCTAGAACATATACAGAGTGTTTGATGGGCTTCTAAACACACACACAGGAACAGAGCAGATGATGAGCGAATGGTTGGTGCGCAAAGTGAGGGATCTGCAGGGGACAGGAGATCATGGTACAGCCAATATCCGTGCTGTATCAGCATGACAATCAGGAAGGCACATGAATCATTAGAGGTCTTGGGTGTGTGTTTTGGGGCAGGCGATTTCAAAAGAAAGGAAAAGCTAGTCAGGGCTGTTCTCAGCAACTGACTGCTCCAGCAACAGGCAGTCCCTGCCCACACCCGAGTCCCGAAAGAATCACAGACTAGGACAGCTGGAAGGGGCCATGGAGGCCACCGGGTCCAACCCCTGCTGTTGCAGGACACCAATTACACCATCCCACTCCGCGGGCGGTCCAGTTTCTGTTGGGAGACAAATTCTGTTACTCCAAGTTTCTAACTCAACCCTGACTGCTCTTTAGAAGGCCAGATCCTGAAGATGAAACTCAAATATTTTGGCCACCTAATGAGAAGGGAGGACTCTCTGGAGAAGAGCCTGATGCTGGGAACAATAGATGGCAAAAGAAGAAGGGGACAGCAGAGGATGAGGTGGCTGGATGGGGTCACTGAAGCAGTTGGTGTGAGCTTAAGTGGACTCTGGGGGATGGTGGAGGACAGGAAGGCCTGGAGGAATGTTGTCCATGGGGTCACAATGGGTCGGGCATGACTTCGCAAATAACAACATTGCTGACAACTTTCTCCTATAGAAAGCAGAGGAAGGAACTAGAGGAACGGCCATCCTTGACCTGATTTCTAACCAACAGAGACAGAGTGGCAGTTATGGGAGCTGTGGGGGAAAGTGACCTTGCCATGCATGAATCCTTGATGCTGGAGGAAGCAAAAGCGAAGTGTAGTGAAAACACGTACCCTGGTTTTTAGGAAGGACAGTTCTAAGAAACTCAGAACACTGATAGGTGATGTGCCATAGCAAGTGTCTCTAATGAGAAAAGGAGTCCAAAATGGGTGGGAAATTTTTAAAGAGGGAATTCTAAAGGAACAGACAGTCCCGACAAGGGAAAAGGCCAGAGGACAGCAGAAGGAGCCCTCTTCATCGGATCGCGACTTCCCGTGACCTAGGCGGCTGCGGGGGGGGGGGCGGGGGGACGTGCTGTCCTACACGGGAGGCGTTCAGGATGCAACTGGGCGGCCATCGGAGAAGGACGCCTTAACCGGAGTCCTGCACCGAGCCAGGGGTGGCGCCGGGGGCCCCTGGGGCCCTTCCCACTCCACCGTCCCACGATTCCACCCAGCGGCAGGCGACTGGGCGGGAAGCGAGCAGCCTCTGCCGGGGCTCCGCTCGGCCCGCTTCCCCTCTTGCCCCGCCCAGAACGGGTGCTCCTCGGTCGGATGAGGCGCGGTGCCCAGCGCGGGGGCGGCCGCGATCCCGGCGGCCGTGCGCGCTCTGCCGGCCAGGGGGCCTTCGCGGGGGCCCCCCGGCCGTGGGGCAGACGACCCGGCCCGGCCCATGGCGCCCCGGGGCAAGGCGCAGGGGAAGGCGGGCGGGCAGCGCCGCCGCGGCGGTCATGTGACCTGCCGAGCACGCCTTCCGCGGCGGCGGTCATGTGACTGCCGCCCACCTCACTCAGCGCGGCTCCTGCCGGGGCGAGCGAGCGCCGCGATGCAGCTCCGGTACGGCGGGCAGGCCCGGGGGGCGGGAGCGCGGGCAGCGGCGCCCCTCCCGGTCTGACCCTTCTCCCCCCTCCTCCCCCAGGTGCCTGCTGGCCGCCCTCCTCTGCGCCGTGCGCCCCGCCACCGCCGGGTGGGCTCCCGAGCCGGATCAGCTCTTCCGGTAAGCGAGATCCAGCGCGGCGAACGGGTGGGCGGACGCCCCGGAGCCGCGGCCTCTCCCTCCTGCAGGGAAAGAACGGGGCGGCTCCACGCGGGACCCCTGGCGGAGGCGCCTCGGAGCGCCGGGCGGGCCGCCGGGGCAGGGCGGCCTCCTCCCCCCGCCCTCCCCACGGCATCGCCGGCGCTCTCGGCCCTGGAGGCTCGCCCGGAACAGGTGCACGCGGGGCCGCGCTCTGGGCAGAAGGCAGCCGGGCTGCCAGTCGGAGGACTCGCCGCCGCCCCGCGCAGCTGCGGGCGCGGAGCCCAGCGTCCTCCTGTGCCTTCCGTGCTGGCCAGCGCGGGGGTCCCCCTAAGGACCAGAGGGGCGGCCCCCGGCCGGAAGCGCGGGGTGGCGTTAGCCAGGCTGCCCGGCCCTGTTGCGGGGAGCCGGGCGCCGAGCCAGCGGTCCGCGTGGGCCGTCCAGGCGGCTCCGTGCCCGTGGCCCCTGCGCTGTCCGGGCCCCACGTCTCTCCTGTAGGACCCCCGCCGGCTGGAGCGATGCGGGCCGCCTCGCCCCCTCCGAGACGCTCAGCCTGACGTTTGCCCTGCGGCAGCGGAACGTGCAGCGCCTGGCCAGGCTGGTGCAGCAGGTCTCCAGCCCGGACTCCGCGAAGTACGGTAGGTCGCTTCGGCCTCGGTCTCCTTCTGGAGGAGTCGCAGCCCCACCTGGCAGGCGTCGCGCCGTGGGTCGTGGGCGTGGAGGAAGAGGCCGCCTGTCCTGGCAGCACCTCTTGAAGCGGCGGCGCTCGCAGCGGGGCTGGCCGGGGCAGAGCACCCGCCAGTGCTGGCCTGCCCTGGCTCCGGCTCCGGCTCTTCCCGCGCTTCTGCACCGTTTGAGGCTGAGCCTGAAGGGACGCTTGGCTTCCGGCGGAACACTTGTGGCTGCCCGAGCATTGTGAGCCCCGGCCTGGAACAGCTGCCCCCAGGAAGCGCATGCCGCCCTCGCGGGGGGCAGAGGCTCTTCCTGCAGGCAGCGTTCACCCGTGCTGCTTCTGTGCAGGAGGCTTCCCTCTCTGGAGTATCACCTGTCAGCTTTGCTGGACTTTGACCCACAGGGCCACACCTCCTCCAGGACGCCCGTCCCCATCTTCTCCGTGCGGTTTCTATCCAGAGACGACTGCATCCCATCGGATGCACCTCGCTTCTCCTCCGCCACCAGGCAGGCCGGCTCCTTCAGTGGCCTCAGGCTTCTGGCACTGGCACAGAAACACCCAAGCAGAAAGTCCCCCTCCAGCAGTGTGCCTCTGCCGTTCTGGCACATCGTCCTCCCCAGCCGGTTACCATGGCTTACCCTAACCTGGTTTCTACTTCCTTCCCTCCACACCTGGGGAATTCTGGAACTTCCTCCGTTAGGGATTATGTGATGCAAATTGGATGCTTCCCGGTTCCTCTTGGCTTTCTCTTGGTGTGGTTGAAAAGCGACTGCTTCCTCTTTTATGTTAGGTGCCAGCAGTCTGGTTTCATTTTGGTTCAACAGGAGGGCATTTCTCTTGTTCAGATCTGGCTCCCCCCAAAATGTTCCCCAGTCCCTAAGAAATGTGAAGCTCCACTACTGCCTCATCCGCGTGCTGGATGCCCAGCTGCGCCTGCAGGCTGACCTGGCAGCATTTCGAGCTCTCCAGTTTGTGGCATCATCTTGTGCAGCGTCCTTCTCTGGTTCTCAGTCATCCAGCTCAGTTATCATATTAATGCCTTGGCTGAGTTAATTGAGAAGCTCTGTTTTGCTTTGAGCTGCTTCAAACTTGCTTCTGGTGAATTCACATCTGGATCAGGTTTGCTCAGTTCATCGTCTGTTTTTCGCAGTGCTTCAGCTGGCAGGGCTCCGCTGTGGCCTGTTTGCTTTTCAGCCTCCCAATGGCCTCAGCCATTTTGCTCCTGACCTTGAACTGCAGTGTGTTCTTCCTGGATCTTGGTACCCAAATTTTGCAGACCACATCTAGCAGAGCTTCCTTAAAAAGGAAGACTCTTGTTTTCTGATAAACTAAGCAAACCGAGCAGAGTCGAAATTAGCGTTACTTCCACTTTCTGAAGAAAAGCATTTAGAATTTCAGCGGGGAGAGACTGTAATTTAGGGGCTTTCCTGGAGAACAGACTGACAGGTGCAGACAGGCCCCAGGACTGGGCCGAACTGCACGAGGCCTGTCCATTTCCCCGCTTGGCGGCAACGCTCCCTGGAGGGTCATGGCCCAGCAATGCCACCCGAAAAGTGGGAAGAGGGAGGACACGTCGACGCACCGCAAAGCCTGGAATGACCGTGGCGAGCGCTGCCTGAGAACAGGTCTCTGCTCTGCTGTGCTTCCTGCCCTGCAGGACAGTTCCTGTCGCTGGCGGATGTGCAGGCCCTGGTCGCCCCCTCCCCACTGACGCTGGGCACTGTGCAGAAATGGCTGGACCGTCACGGCGTCTGGGACTGCAGGGCAGTGAGCACCATGGACTTCTTGCAGTGCCAGCTGCCAGCTGGGTGAGTTGGAAGGAAGGGGGGGGGCATGATCTTTGGCTAGGAACTGATGCTCTGCAAGGGGAGGGTGCCACGACCCGCCAGCTGAGCGCCTGCCCCTTCTGTGCAGCACGGCAGAGCGACTGCTTCCGGGTGCCCAGTTCCATCGCTATAGGAATGGCACGCTCAGCAGCGTGAGGTCCCCATCTCCCTACACCTTAAGTGAGGAGCTGCAGGAACACGTTGATTTTGGTATGCACGACTTTTGAAGATGGGAGAAGGGGGGGCAGTGGGGTACCCAGGCTGAGCCTGGAGTCCCCTGTATGCTCACACCCTGCAGTCCAGGTCTGCCGGGGGGCTTGGGAGGGTCCTCACTGGAACTCCCCAGATGCCCTCCCTGTTCAGGGGAGGCCTGTGGGGGGAGCTGCCTTTTCTGCGCCCCCCCATGCCAGCTGCAAGGCCACGGATCAACGGGGGAGGTGCTTCTGTGAGGCTTTCCCAGCCTCTCCCAGCCTGCTCCGTGCTGCTGGACGTTAAACCGAGCGGTGTTTGCGGTAGTTCCATGGGTGGCCCCCTTCTCCCTGCCCCCCCTGCAATCACAACCCCCCTTTCATCTTCCCCAATTCTCAGTGGGGGGCCTTCACCGGTTCCCAGCCGAGAGGAAGGTGGTGAGTCGGGCCTGGGCCTCAGGGCGGATGTGGCCACGGCGTGCCACGCGTTCCACTTTCCACTTGGGCGTGACTCCGGCTGTGATCCGCCAGCGCTACAACCTGACCGACGGAGATGTGGGCACCTTCCAGAACAGCAGCCAGGCCTGTGCACAGGTAAGGGCCCGCGGTTCTGCCTGCCTGCAGGTGTCCCTTTGCCCAAGGGCTTTGGGCGGTAGTTGCCTGCCAGCTGAGCCCGGCTCCTCAGACGGCCTTGAAGGTGCAGTGGTGCATCCGGTGCCAGCAGTGAGTGAGCCAAAGCACTGCCATGCGGGCAGCGGGCCCACAGCACCTCTTCTTCCCCAGTTCCTGGAGCAGTACTTCCACCAGGCGGACCTGTCAGAATTCATGCATCTGTTTGGGGGAGGCTTCCCGCACCGCTGCAGTGTCGACCGGGTCGTGGGCCGCCAGGGCCAGGGCAAGGCCGGCCTGGAGGCCAGCCTGGACGTGGAGTACCTGATGAGCACGGGTGCCAACATCTCCACCTGGGTTTTCAGCACTGCAGGTATGGCGCGCCTGGCTCTCCCTCTCCATGGCGGGGTGCGGGGGAGAGCCGTCCGACCTCTTGCCCATCCCAGCATGGTGGGGACTGGCACCTGCCCCCTGCCTGCCCCCGGCTCTTTGCGGGCAGGTGTTTCAGGGTGGCTGGGTGGAGCTGTCTGGCCTCTAGGGCTGAAAGCAGCTGGGATCCCAGTGCCAGCTGCCGGTGGGGGGGGCAGCACTGGTGAGCGGCGGCCCCTTGCGTGTGGCCTTTCCGGAGGCATTGGACCAGCCCATGCAGGAGTGGGTCAGTGGTGGGGTTCCTCTGATGATGCCCTGGAATGTGGGGGGTCAGGGCTTCTCCAGGGCTTCTCTGGGGACGCAAACCAGATGCACCCTGCTGTTCTCACGGTCCGGTGGGCACGCCGGTGCAGGCCGGGAGCAGGATGCTGGCTCTTTTCTGTACCATCTGATCACCAAAGCCCTCTGGGCAGGTGGCAAGACCTCTGCCATAGCATAGCACATCAGAGCACTGCAGCGCCATAGCCTAGAATCCAATGCAACATGTAAAACGGTATTTCAGACAAAACCTGAGCAGCCGCAAGACACACCAGCTCCCCTCGCGTGGCAGTGTTCCCCGAACCGCAGCTCCGCTCCACTCCAACCCACTCTTCATCTTCACTATCACCACTACATTGGCTGGCATGTGTGGGGTGGGCCTGGAGTGAGTGTGGGCCCCAAGGCTGGGCCGAGGGGGGGGGGAGGGCAAGTCGCCCCCCTGCCCCTGCCCCTGCCCAAGGCCCTGTGCCTGCCGCTGCCAGGGAGGCACGAGAGCCAGGAGCCATTCCTGCAGTGGCTGCTGCTGCTGAGCAACATGTCCGCCCTGCCCTGGGTGCATTCCGTGAGTTACGGCGACGACGAGGACAGCCTGTCCCGAGCGTACCTGGAACGTGTGAACGTGGAGTTCATGAAGGCGGCTGCCCGGGGCCTCAGCATCCTGTTTGCCTCAGGTGTGTGTGTGGGGGGGGGCGCAGGGCACGCCAGATCAGCAGCGTCGTGCAGCCCTTTAGCTCGCGGGCTGGTCCCCAGGCTCAGCCCGGCACCCATGCCCCCGGGTCACCCAACATCCCTCAGGCCTCCTCCCGCCTCAACCATGGGGCAGTTGCCTGCACGGAGTGGGGGGGCGGGTGGGTGGGCGGCCCCCCCCCGGCCTCTCCTGCCCGGCCTCTCCTCCCCGGCCTCTCGGCGGCACATGGGGTTTCCTGGGTTGTGCCCCCCTGGGAGATGGGCCTGGCCACCTCCCTTGTGGGGCGCGCTCGGGTGTCACTCCTCCGCTGTCACAGGTGATGCTGGAGCGGCAGTTCCGGCTCCTTGGGGAGTGCTTACTCCCGGGGTGGCGGAGCCCCTTTAGGCTGTGGCTGAGCGGTCTGAGCTGTTCCATGTAATGCATGCGAGCTCGTTGGCTACCCTTTACGGGAACCCTATTACTGTGACAGACTCCTGTCCGCCTTTCTGAAGTGGGTTTGCAATGCGGCTTCCAGAACACATAATTTAAAATGCTCTCAATGAAAGAGTGAAGCCGTGGAAAGTCACAGCAGCAGGAAAACCAGGGCGGTGCTGGCGAAAAGCCCGGGCCATGCATGTGGGTTCTGGACAGAGTGGGACTTGCAGGGAGAAAGGGGGCAAGCAGCGAGTTCCTGTGACCGGGGCTGGGTCTGCTTTCGATTTCTGCAGGTGACTTGGGGGCAGGGTGCCGGACTACCTCTGAAGGCAAGCACGTCTTCCGCCCCAGTTTTCCTGCCTCCAGGTGAATGGAAGGGATGGGCAGGGGTTTCCCAGCATTCTCTGCTTCTGCCATGTGAGGTCAGGGGTGGGTGTGTCTGCCCCATGGGGCAGTCGCCCCGATGACAACGGGGAGTCGACCATCTGCAGGAATGGCCCTTCCTGATCCAAGCCCTCCTTTGGGTCTTGCTGGACTGAGTTGGAATTGGTTAACCTCGGGGTTTCCCAGATGCCAAATTCTGTAGCAGAGACTAGATCTCTGCTGTACGGTGCAGTGAGCTGGTCGGAAGGCTGGACTGGGCACCCGGGAGCCCCGGCTTCCCACCCTTGCCCGGCTACCATACTCCCTCTGTGCCTTCGGGAGGGTCAGCCCCCCCAGCCTCACAGGGCTGCTGCCGAGCGGCGCTGCGAGGCACCGTGGGCGCAGGAGAGGAAGAGGCGGGACGCAGATGCGGAGCGGCAGCAGCCATAGGACCCCTGCCTTGGGGCTCGGAGGCCCTGTGTGGAAAGGCAGCTAAGTCCAGGCTGGGTGGGCTCGGGGGGCCGCCTGGAGGCTTCTGCTGTGCGAGGACCGTTCCAGGAGTCTGGTGAGGCCCCTGCCTGCCTCCTCGCCGCCCCCCGGGAGGACAGCGATGGTCGTGCGTTCCATTGTGGACGCCCATGATGGAATGCTCTGTCCTTCGCCCACAGCCCCTATGTGACCACTGTGGGTGGGACATCCTTCCGGGATCCCTTCCTGGTGAGCGCTGAAGTCTCGGACTACATCAGTGGTGGAGGGTTCAGCAATGTTTTCCCCATGCCCAGTTACCAGGTATGTCCGGGGCCTTCTGTGGGGTGGCTTCTGGTCAGCTCACCTTTCCAGCCAGCCTCCTGCTTCTGCCACCGCTTGTGCTTTGGGTGACCTGTGGACCCTGTTGCCATGCGGCTTTCGGAGAGCCTTGCGCAGCAGGTGCCTCCGCGTGATCGGCACGGATAGCTGAGCGGGGAATGGAAACATGCCAGCACAGGCCCTGGGAAAAGCCGCATTCCCTTGCTTTAAAGGATGGCAGATGCCCTTCCTGCCTTCACTTGCAATGGAATCGGCCGGCCGGCCAGCCCGCCAGCCCCGTGGGTTCACACTCCATGCCGGATGTGCATGCAGGCCTCCGTGCTCGCCCTGCCGGGGGCTTGCTGCCCTGGTGCCCCCCTCCAGGCTGCCTGCTCTGGCGGTCCCTCTGGGCCACGCGGTCCCCTGAGAACCGGGCAGGCGTCCTGCCGCGACTCCCCCAGGCACCGGCCGTGGCCTCCTCCCTGCCTGCAGAGCCATGCTTCTTTGCTGCCCTCCTGCCCCAGAACCTCCTCAACCGCCCCCTCGCCCATCCCCCAAGCCAGTCCCTCGCTGGCGCGGATGCCCCCCAGCTGGGCCGACACACCCCGGGCACCAGGGCTTGTGCGGGGGGTGGACTCGCGGCTGGACCCCAGGGTGCTTGCATTGGGAGCATTGGGAGACTCGGCCTCTGCGGACTGGGAGCAGGATGCTAGGGGAGGGGGCCTGCCTGCTGGCAGGGATGGAGCAGGACGAGCCTCTGTGAGCTCCGCGGGGGGCGCTGAGCGGGCCCCCCTGGGCTGACCCAGCACCACCTCTCCTCTCGCTTGCCCCCGGGCCAGGCGGCTGCCGTGAAGCGGTACCTGAGCGTGGCCCCCCGGCTGCCGCCCTCCACGTACTACAACAGCACCGGCAGGGCGTACCCTGACCTGGCCGCGCTCTCGGACAACTACTGGGTGGTGACCAACCGCATCCCGGTGCCCTGGGTCTCCGGCACCTCGGTGAGTCTGCCGCCCTGCGGGCCACATGCGCCAGTCCCCGCCTGGCAGGCTGGCCGATCGGCCCGGGCTCACCCCGCCGTGTTCCCTCTGCAGGCCTCGACGCCCGTGGTGGCAGGCCTCATAGCGCTGATCAACGACCAGCGGCTCCGGCGCGGGCGCCCCCCCCCTGGGCTTCCTCAACCCCGCTCTTTACCAGCTGCAGGGCCAGGGCAATAGCACGGCCTTCTACGATGTGAGTGCCCGGCTGCGGGGGGCGGGTGGAGGGCGGCCGGGGCCAGGCCAGGCCAGGCCAGGCCAGGCCCCGCAGCGCCCGGCCCCTTTCCCTTCCAGTGTGCCTGGGTGGCCGGGCGACGCAGCTCCTGTGGGCAGGCATTGCCACACAGCCTCCTTCATCCGCGCCGCGCTCCCCTGCGCTCTCCACGGAGGGGCGCATGCCACTAGAGAGCTGGCTTTGCAGGGACTCTCCAGGGCATCACCTCTCGCACTCTCTCCCCCCAGGTGACCCAAGGATGCCACCTGTCCTGCCTGGATGCCACCGTGGAGGGCCAGGGCTTCTGTGCCGCGCCTTCCTGGGACCCGGTCACCGGCTGGGGGACGCCCAACTTCCCGGAGCTGCTGCGTGCTATGCTGGGCTAGTGGCCAGGAGGGGCCGAGCCCTTCTGTCGCGGCCCGTGCCTCTGGCCCCCGCCTTGGCCGCTGCAGGAGGGGCTTGCTTGTGGGGGGACGTGACCGAGGAGCGCATGCTGCACCTCGTGGGTGGGAGCGCAGGGGCTGGCGGCTGTCTCTGGTGGGTGTCCAGGGCGAGCGAGGCCTCTCGCCGGTCGTGGCAGGCCCTCCAGCCTGCCTTCCAGCCAAGAGAGTGGCTGCTGGGCGCATGACACTCACAGCTGCTTCCTCTGTGACAGGAGTGGTGGGAAGGGTCCCCGCGTGCCTACCTGCCCTGGAGCCACTAGCCTTCCCCGCATCCCAGGAGCAGGCAGGCACCCCGCCTGTCTCGTGCCCGAGACCTTCCGGCAGGCGGGAGGGGCCCTGCGGCAGGCCGGCTGCTCGGCGTTCCCAGGAAACCCCCGCAGCACTCGGAGGCGGGTCCTCAGCAGCCGGTGGGCACTCCCCGTTCTCCGTGGGTGTGCAAGGGCAGATCTAGCAGCCCCTCTGCCAGCCGGACTGGATAGTCCGGCCAGTGGAGAGGCACAGGGGACCCTGGACTCACGCCTGAGCTGGTGCCTGATGCGGCCTGTGCCCCCCCAGCGCCAGGGCGTGGGGAGGGCGGCTTCTGCCAACGCGCCGTTTGTGGAGGTGACAGGAACGCCCACCGTGGGCTGCTCTTGGCCTGCCCCACCATCACCCGCTCTCCGCAGCCTGCCAGAGACAGCCATGCCCGCGGCTCAGCTTCAAGGCTGTGCACGGACGCGGATGTGCCCAAAGGAAGCCTTCCTTTCAGATGTCGGGCTGTGACTTCTCAGGTTATGCAGGATAGGAGGGGAGAGGGTTGTGGGACAGAAAAGGCTGCGGGGGTGGCTTACCCCTCAGCAGGACTGCCCTGGGTGCTGATGGCAGACCTCTGCCCCTTCAGCCTTTCCAGCTACTTGGCAGGCAGAAGTTCAACAGCGGCAGCCGGAGAGGGTGACATCTGCCTACCAAGGGCCTTCTGAATTTGGCGAGGCCTCTGCCAAGGCAAAGGCACTTTAGCGGCTCCGAGTCTGCGCCGAGAGTCAGTCTGCATCTGGTTGCTCTAACTGAGAGCCAAGCCGTGGCTGCTTAGGGGATCGGGACTTGGGGGAATGTTGAAATGCAAACGGGTTTTCAGGAAAATGAAAAAAAGCAATGTGTATCCGCTGTATGATTGGAAAAGTCTGCTCTGCCTCTTTAAATGCGGTGAAAAAACTCTCTTTGTCAGTAAATCCTTCTGCGACGCAGCCTGCCGGGGTCCACCAAGCCAGGGGCGGGTGACATGGCGGAGGCCAAACTCTGCAAGCAGCTCAGCTGCCTCGAGCACAGGGCAACCGGGAGCAGGCGGCACGCAGCTGCCAAGCGGGGCCAAGCACCCTCACTCCCAGTATAAGCCAATGGGACAAGCTGGCAGTGACTGGCTGGGAAAGGGATGGGGGGCTGTGGCGGGTTTCGGCTGTGTGGCTGGAGTGAAACAGGCAAACGCCATGTGGGCACCACTGGGAGAGCCATCAAAACTGAAACGGCCAGGCTGCAGTCCCCTTCCCCCAGTGTGAGCGCTGTGCATGGCCCTCCACCCAAGCCCTGCATAGCTCCCAGTGGTGCATGAAAGGGAGCGGTGCCCTTCAGAGTGGATAAAAATCAATTATATTTGGAAAATAAAAATATCAATTTTTAGTTCAAATCAGATTTTTCTATTTAAATCAGATTTTTAAAAAATGCTTCTTGAGAAAAAAAATCACTCTAAAGATAGTTTTCTATTCATGGTACATTTATTCATAAAAGGAGGACTCATTTTTAATTACGTAGCATGGATGTTTATATTTTTTGGTACATGAATTCCATTCTCAATATCATGCTTTTCCAGAGGTTTCTGAAAGATCATTGGGCAGTTGTTCTGTCTAGAAGATACTATCACAGATTCTCAAAACTGAATTTTGTGTCTGCAGGTAAAAATGCCTTTTCTTCACAGCAAAAAATGCTATAAAATAAACATACAGTTGAGAAAAAGCTCTTCATTCCATTGTTCCTTTGCAAATCTGTGTGCACAGAATCAACTCCGTGAGTAAAAGCACAATCCAACGCTCATCTCGGACGTCTTTCATGGCTTTACACAACTGCAACATAAGTAGAAGAACACAGGGAGACAGAGTTTTTCTTCTCCTTTTTTCCCAGCATCGCACCTTCCGGATTTGCTGTTTCGACCAGCCTTGACTTCCGGAACAATGCGCGCGACTGCTGGCTCAAAGCAAGGGCGGATAGTTACCGGGATGCAAAATGCAGCTTTAATTCCGTGAAATGCAAATCCCGGGGCATATTTTGAGGCGACCCCCCCCCCTTCTTCCTTCTTAACTCCAGCCTTCCGGGGCCCAGAAGCTTCGCCCGGGCCAGGCGCGGAGCGGCGGAGGCCTGCCTGGAAGCTCGGCTGGCCCACGGTCCAGGCCCCTCCGCGACCCAGCGGGGCCGGTCCCGGCTCGGCTCGGCGCCCCGCGAGGTCCCTCGCGCAGACGCCTCCCCGCGAGCGCGAGCCGGGGGGGAGGGAGAGGCCCGGAAGCGCCGCCGCCGCGAGGCCGCCCCCTGCCGGCGCGGCGGCGAAGCTCCGGCGCGGCTCTTCCGGGAGCTGAGCGCCCGCCCTCCCGTGCGCATGCGCCTGCCTGCCTGCTTCCCGGTCGGGCCGCCGCCGCCGCTCCGCCCATGAGCGCCGCCGGAGGAGGAGGCGGGGGCGTCGCGGAGCCCGACCCCAGCCCCGCCGCCCCTGCGCCGCCGCCCCCCGCCGCCGCCGCCGCCGGAGACAGCGCCAAGAGCAGCCCGGGCGTGGCGCTGGCCGGCGCCGGGGCGGCGGGAGGAGCCGGTGAGCGGGGCCGGGGATCGGGGGGGCTGGGACGGGGATCGGGGCCGGGCCGGGGGGGCCGGGGCGAGGCGAGCCCCCGCCCGGCCTCATCCTCCCTCTTCCCGCGCAGGTCCTGCCTCGGCCTCGTCGTCGTCGGCTGCCCCCGCGGCCCCCGGAGCGGCTCCCGCGGGCGAGGCTCCCCCGTCGGCGTCGTCGACGTCGTCCGTGCCTAACGGGATCTTCGTGCCGCCCGGAGGGGCCGCCAACGGCGACGCCAAGCCCGCCGCCCTCGCCTCCCCGGCCGCGGCGGCCTCCAGCGCGCCGCTCGTCGACTTCCTCTTGCAGCTGGAGGACTACACGCCCACGGTGGGAGCCCGGGCGGGCAGGTGGGCGGGGGGCGCGAGCCCTGCGGCCTGGCCCCCTGACCGTGCCCTCTCTTGCAGATCCCGGACGCCGTCACCGGCTACTACCTGAACCGCGCTGGCTTCGAGGCTTCAGACCCGCGCATGTGAGTCGGCCCGGGCCTCGGTGCTTCCAGCCCGCCTGGGACCGATGGCGCCGTCCCTTCCAGGGAGCGCTTCCTGCGAGTCCGGCCTCGCCAAGCGCTCCCGGCGTCCCGGGGCAGCAGGGTGTGCGGGGCGGGTGCCCGAGTGGCCTAACAGCCCCCTTCTCCTGGCAGCATTCGCTTGATCTCGCTGGCGGCCCAGAAATTCGTCTCTGACATCGCCAACGACGCCTTGCAGCACTGCAAGATGAAGGGGACGGCCTCCGGCAGCTCCCGCAACAAGAGCAAGGTGAGGGGGCGCCCAGCGGTCCGGGCGGCCAGGGCCCTTCGCGTCCTGCCCATGCCAGGCAGGATCCCAGTAGCCCCGGCTAAGCGCGGCCCTCTCTTTGCAGGACAAGAAGTACACGCTGACCATGGAGGATCTGGCCCCTGCCCTTGCAGAGTATGGCATCAACGTCAAGAAGCCGCACTATTTCACGTGACACGGCTGCCACATGGCTCTCTGGGGCAAGGAGCCCCCCCCCCACCTGCAGTGCTCGCTGTGCTGCCATTAAAACCTTCATGTCTTGGGCATCTTGTCTCTTGGCCCCTTCATGCTCCCCATCGCGCGAGTGCGCAGGCAGTGCCGCTCCTGGGAGAGGATGGCAAAGGAGGCGGCTGTGGGGGGTCCCCGCGGTTCTTTTCACTGGGGGAGGGCGGCTCTGGGAGTGGGGGGGGGGTGCCCCCGCCCAACCCTGTGCTTCGGAGGCGCCTGCCGCTCTGGCCGGCCCCTGCGGAGAGGGCAGCCCCTCCCTTGCAGGAGCCGCGCTGCTCTCTGCTCTGCGGCGGCGAATTGAACAGCGTGGACGGGCAGGCTGCGGCTCGGGGCAGAGTCCCCTTGCTGTGGCAGCCTCGCTGGCTGCATCGCGGTAGAGCTGGAGGGAGCCAGGGGCCCTCTGGCCCAGTCCTGGCTCTGCGCAGGGCGCCCTGTCACACCACCGTCTCAGAGCTGTCCGGCTGCTGTGCGGGAGACCCCACCCCCCAGTCCTTGGTCCCATTGGCCTGGCACAGCTCCAGTGTCTAGTCCCAGGCAAGACTGGAGTGACAGGAAGACTTCCTTCCGCGTGGGAAGCGCTGCTTTCTGGCCCCAGAGGGGCCTGCCCGGTGGAGGAGCCCCTTCTGCGGGCGAAGGGCCCGGAGGGCTCCACTTGCATCGCAGCCATCTTGCGGGGCTGCCCCGAGCTTTGCGGGGCCTGAATGCCTGCTGTCTCTGGCTAGCGGGACTGGTGCTGAGGAAGAGGACTCTGGTTCTACCCTCCTGGGGCCACTGGGCTTTTCTCCTTTTCTACGGTGAAGAGTTTTACAGCTTGGCTTTCTCCACCGGGGCCTTTTGAGATGTGCTAGGAATCATCTCCCAGCAGTCCCAGTGCAGGGCAGCTGGCTGGCTGGGGGGATGATGGGCAGATAGTCGGCACAACTAGAGAGCGCTGGGCAGGGAGGGAGGCTGTTCTGGCTCGGGCAGGGCCGGGAAAGGGCTGGTCCAGAGAAGGCTGCGGGGAGCAGCTGCACAGCGCCAGCGGCACGGCCCACTGCGCATGGCCCCGCTCCAGCAGCAGCGAAAGCGGGTGGCCCCCAGCTGCTGTTGGTCCTGGCTAGGCTCACGGCAGGGAGATGAAGTCCGTTGGCACCTGCCAGGCCAAGCGGCGCGGGCTGCCCTTCTCTGCAGAGGAGAGGCATGACCGACGGCAGTGCCAGGGAGCGTCTAGCGGAGCCAGAGGTCCCCCAGCAGCCGCGCTCCAGGAAAACAACAGGCGGGACTTGAGAGCTGGCCTGTGCCTGCGCTGTGGCTTCAAGGGAGACCGCCTGGGCCGAGGGCCAGGAGGCCTCTGTGGTGACAGGCTGGGGCTGCGGCACCCTCCGCCTGGGCCCTGCGCACCGGCCCACGGAGAGCGGTCCCCAGTTGGCTGGCCACAGCCATGCCCACTGCTGCCGACGCGTGGCCCAAGGACGGGGCAGACTGGGCCGGCGTTTTCGCAGCGGGAGCAGATGAAACTGCGAGGGCCGACAGGCAAGCGCCCACTGCCCGTGCTCACCACGGCTGTGCTCTCAGCCGGCTTTGCATTGAGCAGCCAGCAAGCCACGTCCGGGTTTGGTGCTGCTGCCCCTTCTCAGCCAAGAAACAAGCCGCAGCCTCCTTTAGCAGTAACAACGGTTTTATTTGGAGCTCGGCAGCTTTGCCCAGGCTCTGCATAGACAAGATTAAAAACCACATTGCACGGGCACGCCGGAGCACAGGGTGGGCTTGATGCAGGCGAGCAGGTGGACGGAGAGCGGGGCAGCGGCAGTGGCTACGTGGGCTGTTGAAGCCGGCGAGGAGGGCGGTTGAGGCGGCTCGGCAACCTGCCCACCGGCCCCGGGCAAGGCGGGTCTCGATCTGTACCGTATTGGCTTCAGGCGAGGAAGGGGCACTTCCCGAAGGCACTTGGGGCGGGGTGGACTCTCCCCTCATTTCTCCTGCATCTTCTCCAGGATGGGGACGATCATGTCAAATTTGGGGCGCTTGGCGGGGTCCTCATTCATGCAGATCTTCATCAGCTTGCAGATGTGTGGCGAGATGCCTGGTGGGATGGTGGGCCGCAGCCCCTCCAGAGCAACCTGGGGAAAGGCGCAGCCTGCTGACGTGTGCCCCAGGGCCGGGGCACCCCAGGGGCTCAGGGCCCCCCTCCCCTTCCCACCCCACGCACCTTCATGCCAATCTCCATGTTGGAGAGATCAGCAAACGGCACCTCTCGTGTCACCAGTTCCCACAGCAGCACAGCGAAACTCCACATGTCCGCTGAGCGCCGGTTAATCTCCTCTGCCTTCTTCTGCAGGGCTGTCAGTGGGGAGAAGGCCAGTGGTGTGTGAGGCGGCAAGGGAAGGGGGAGGCCCCGCCATGCAGGGGAACAATCTAGGGTGAGTGGCATCCAGCTGGGGTTTCTTTAGGGGCAGGGGAGAAAAACGGCTGTGCCCAGGAGCCTGGGGAGGACGTGGGCTCAGCTGGAGGCCACGCCGTGGGGCCCAGGGAGCAACAAGCACCCGGCCCTCGTGATGCAGGTGGGCCGGGAGAGCTCACCCTCTGGTGCCACCCAGGCCGGAGCGTACATCCTGCCTGGACACTGGAAGGAGAACTTGACGTCAGCCATGCTGATCCGGGCTGTCATATCCTCGTCTATCTGTGGCACAAGGAGAGACGGGAACGCTGAGTGCCCTTCCCTCCGCACACTCCCCCAGCCGCTGGAGGGAGCCCGCCACTCACCATGATGCCGCGGCTGTTGAGGGCATGGCGTGGGATGAGGGGCTCTAGCGTGTGCAGGAAGGCCATGCCCCGGGCCACGTCCAGGGCGAACTTCACCGCCTGGGTCTGGTCCACCACGAAGTCTGGGGAGAAGGCAGGGCTGTGGAGGGGCAGGCACTGGCAGGGCGAGCCAGCAGCCCCACCACCACTCGGACCTGTGTGGTGGCTTGGGAATGCGGGAGCTGTGGACCATGCGGGATGCATCCAAGGTGTTGGGGCAGCGGCCGGGCTGCTGTGCGATCCCCGTCTCCGGCACCCCCTCCCCATGACGATGCTGATGCCCAGCCAGTTCAGCAGGTGCTGGAGGAAGCCCAGGAATGCGGTGCCATGCTCCGTCCTGAGCAGGCTGTCTGCGGGCACCGCTGTGTGTGGCAGCGCTGGCCGCAGAGCCCCAGGTCTGGGGGGTTGTGCTCGTCGATGGCAAGGGTAGGGCTATCCCAAGAAAGGAGCCCCTCTGCGGGACCCTCAGCCACATCCCCACGGGGGGGGGGGGGGGCATGACCCAAGAATTCTGCCTGGGTGTGGGGAAGAGCCACTGGCGGGACCGCCAGGCTGAGCCAGCAGGGACACTTACTGGTGCCTTCGTGGAGCACGTTGTACAGGGAGCCGTAGGGCATCCAGTGGGTGATGATGGTGGGGTGTGGGGCCGGCGGGGCCTGGCAGGCGCCCAGCACTGGCAGCACGTTGGGGTGGGAGAAGATCCTGCAGAGGGTGGAGGCAGCGGTGAGCGGCGGGTACCCACTCAGGCTTCCTCTGCCCCCTGAAACCTCCCACGGTCCCTCCACAGCCCTTCGGAAGAAGAGGGCGCGGCTCAGGCAACTGGGGAGGGCAGGGGCAGATTCGACCCATGGCAGGGCTTCCCACAGGAGGGGCTGTGGGACCCCACACTCCGCAGCATGCCCGTGGCGAGCTGATGCCAGCCAGTCCCGGCCCACCTATCCTGCACGCACCTGAGCTTGGGGTATTCCTCGTTGAAATCCCGGCTCTTCCTGGTGGTCCAGTCCCGGATCTTGAGCAGCTTGATCACGATGTCGTTCCCCTGCCAGCGGCCCTTCCAGAGCTGCAGGAAATTTGGGAATGAAGTAAGAGGGAAGGAGCCTCACGCCCCACTCCCTGGGGTTGGAAAGAAGAGGGAGGCGCTTGCCCTACCTCTCCAGACTGGTTCCCGTTGAGCTTGTGGCCCAGGCTCAGCTGCCGAAAGTCAATCCCCGCCAGTTTGTTTAAAGTGCCGTTACCTAGGAGAGAACGTCAAAGAGGGCCCTCTCTTCTCCGCACCACACGCCACCCCATCTCCCCTCCAGCCGGCTCCCATTCCTGTCTTTCTTTGGGGTCTCTTACGGGGTCGAGTGCGCGTTGTCCCTTTCCAGAAAGTGTCCTTGTAGGGGATGCGGGTCAGGTTTTGACCCAACTTCTCCGCTCGTTCTGGAGAAGAAGAAAAATATGGAACCTGGTTGGGCAAGGGCAACCGAGGAGCAGCACCCAAGTGCGCTGGCACCATCCTCTGGCGGGGGGAGGCCACGGTGAGCCCGCCTTCTTGCCCCGGACCCTCCCTGGCTGCCCCCAAGGCCAGCGAGGCAGCCCTTCGCAGCCCTGCCTCCCACCGCCGGCTGCAGAACTCACCCCTCAGAGAGTCCCGCAGGGGCGCCTTGGCCTTGTCCAGGGGCGTCTCCCCGTATTTGTTGCAGATGCTGACGAGGGCACCACTGGCCACCAGGTCCTAGAAGCAGAGGGCCCACCTCCTCAGCCTTCCCCAGGAACCGGATCGCCCATCCCCACCTCCCCAAGGGCTGCCCTGGGGTGCTCTTCCCACTGTCGGGGCTGCACGGTGTTTGCTTCAGTCTGCAAACCCTGGAAGCGCTTGCACAAAAAGCAGCGTCAACACACGCTCCCGTCAAATGAATTGGCGTGGACGGCGGCTGCGCCACGGCTGCCCACGGGGCCTCCCCCCACCCCGGGCGTTGGGGCAGCGCTCACCTCAGCGACCGGCTCCTGGGCCCAGAAGCAGGCGTAGTGGAGGGGCGTGTTGCCATGCTCGTTCACGGCGTTGATGTCGGCCTTGAACTGGAGGAGCTGCCGGGACCGGGAGGGGGGGGTCAGCTGGAGCCCCGCGGGGAGAACCCACCCTGGCCAGCCGCTCCTCCCAGGCGGGAGAAGCCTGGCACTGACCCCTGCCACCTGCAGTGCCCCACAGGGAGGCCCGTGGGGCAAGGGGCGGGCAGGGGCCCGGTGAAGGGAGCCCGCCGGGCCTCTCCTACCTTCTGGACGATGTCTCGATGACCGTGGCTGGCCGCCAAGTGCAAGGGGGTGTCATCCCCCCGGTTCATGACATTGATGCGTGCCCCTCGCATGACCAGCATGTCCACGACGCTGGAGCGCCCCTCGCGGCAGGCCCAGTGCAGGGGGCTGAAGCCATGGTCGTCGCTGCGGGAAAGCGGGGGGCCGGCTCAGGCAGGATGCCCCCTTCCGTGCCCACTTCTGGCTGCAGGCTGGGGGGGCACGCAGCCCCAGGGTGCTCCGGAGCCAGGATGCCCGCTTGCCCCGGCACGCTGGAGGCAGCTGCTGCCTGCAGGGTGGGTGGAAGGCCAGGGAGTCCACCCCCCCAGCACTGCCGCTGCCTTCCCCTTCCCTGCTCTTCCCGCTTTGCTGCCCGGAGAGGGAGGAGGGAGAGGGAGAATGAGGCCCGGCCTTAAAAGGAGATCTGAGCCAGGAAGCAGGGAGAACCTCAAGCCAGGCGCCTCCCACTCCTCCCCACCCGCTGCAAAGGCCCACTCGGCTCCGCTCGGCTCAGGGCAGCAGAGACTTCGATGGGGCAAGGGGGGCAAAACACACTGCGTCCCAAGGGTGCGGAGGGCCCCTGCTTCCCTCGCAGCTGAAGGACCCAGCCAGGCATCTGTGCTCTTGGCACACTGTCCAGCAAGCCGACTGATGGGGCACGAAGACTCCTCCCAGGGATCACACCTCAGTGCTGACCGGACCCCCGCGAGCCGCCAGCCCCACCTCCTGGCTCTGGCATATGACGTGAGCGGCAGCACCCTTGACAGGTGGGGGCCCAGCCCCTGCTGGATGTGACCGGGGAAGGACTGAGCGTGATCCCTGCTGGGCAGCACTCCTTGCAGGGAGCCCGGCTCGCCCATGCGGGCTCTGGGGAGCACACAAGCATGGCCGCTTCCTGCCCGCGCAGGGCCCATGGGCACCCCAGGAGCAAAAGCGCCCCGCCTCCGCTTCTCACACGACAGGGCTGGCTGCTTGTGGCCCTACAGAGGCCAACTGACTGCAATGCCCATCACCCCGGCTATGCAGACTGAGCCTGATGGGACCTGTAGTCTCACATCTTCCTCGTGGAGCTCCTATTTGCGCCAGCCACTGCAGGCAGCATCTCAACATGCTGGGAGGCGGAGTCCAGAGCGTCTCGAGAACACCAGGCTGGGGAAGGCCACTCCTGAGGACCCCCATGCGACCCGCTTTCCAAACCTCCTGCGCAGAGCTGGAATTGCTGATCCAGAGGCACCAAAGCGGAGCACTGCTCCGACCTCGCAAGCTCAGGCACGGCCCGCTTCTGTCCGCGCTGCCAAATGCAGCGCTCGCCTGTGCAGCTGCCCTGCATTGTGCCATAGGCGCCTCTGCCGCCCTTCAGGGCCGGGGATGGCAAGGGGCCCCAACTGGAGGGCAGTGTGACTGGGGCAGGAGGCGCCCAGCCCTGAGCCACGGAAGGGGCGAGCGAAGGCAGAGCCCTGCGGCCTGAGGGGCGGGGGGCTGTGGCAGCCCGGCAGGATGCCTGCAGGCCAGACCCCCGCTCAGCCGGGCACCGTGGGCAGCCCCCCAGCCGGCCTCAGCACGGGGGCCGTTTCCCGCGGAGGAGAGGGAGCCACTGCCGCCGCCCACTCACCCCTGGTTGAGGTCGTTCTCTGTGTTGTCCAGCCAAAGGCGCACGGCCACCGCGTTGCCCTCCCGGCACTGCGTGAAGATGTCATCCATCCTCTGCTCCTGAAAGCGGCCAGGCGGCGGTCGTCAGCCAGCCTGCCCGCCCTGGCCGGCTAGCGGGGGAAGAGGCGCAAGGGGAGCCGACGGGGCAGTCAGCCGGGGGGCCCACAGGAACCCCCCGCGGCCGCGCGCCCTATCGCTGCCGCAGCCTTCCTGCAGCCACTTCCCGGCGGAAGTCCGCACCGGCTCCAGCCCTGCGCGCACGGCATCCCCCGGCGGGCCGCGGTACAGGCTCTGCCCGGGAGCCCGTCCCAGGAGCGGCCCCGGCCCTGGCCAGCGTCCTCCCCTCCCCTCGGTGCACGGGAGCGCCGGAGCAAAGGCGCGGCCGCCGATTTCCCGGGCGGAAACCTCCGCTCCGGGCGCGACTCCGCCGCGCCCCCCCCCC
>NW_025335557.1:0-63412 GCF_004798865.1 Varanus komodoensis | reverse complement strand
GCCCGGGGCAGCCCGGCAGGAGGGGGGCGGCCCCGGGCAGCCCGCCAGGCGGTGATTCTCTCGCGCGCCCTTCGCAGGCGGCGGAGGCGGAGGGCGAGCCGGCGCCCGCGCGGGGCCCCTGGGAGACGCGCGGCGCGGCCGAGCCCGGCAGGGGCGCCGAGCGCGCGCAGCGCCCGGTGTCCGAGGATGAGGAGAGCGGCGGCGGCAGCAGCAGCGGCGGCGAGGAGGGCGGCGGCGGGCTCTCCTTCTACTACACGGTGGACGAGCGCTGGATCGACTACCTGGAGCGCACCGAAGGAGGCGGCCTGATCCGCCACGCTCGGCCCAAGGTGAGGCGGCCGCGGGGGGTGGCGCGGCTGCTGCCTGGGCTCTGTTGCGCCGGGGCAGCAGCGGAGGCGCTGCGCTTCCGAGTTGCTGTGGCTTGTGCTGCTGTGCAGGCCGCCGCAGCTCCCGGTTCAGCCTGTGGGCGGCCACACCGCCATGGCCGGGGCCCAGCCGGATGGCCTTTGGGTTGCCTCCTTCCTCTGCGCAACCTCACTGGCCCTCAGGGTCCCGGAGGGCACTGGCCAATGCTGTCTCCCAGGAGGCTGTTGTGGCCACGATGCACTCTGCCGCAGTTGGGCAGCCTCACTCGTGGGACTCGTGGTTTGGATTGGCATTCCGTGCAACAGATCGTCTCCTGGTGGGAACTTGACGAAGGCAGGAAATGCAGCCCCAGCTGCCCCAAGGAGAAGGGCAGGCTGTCAGAGCATCTGGAGGTCGTGCCAGAGCAGGGCCTTCTGTTCCCACAGTGGGCAGCCAGTGGCTAACAGGAAGCCCGTGGCAGGGCAAGAGTGCCATAGTGTGCCCCACCTGCGGTCCTCAGCACCTGGTGCAGGTAGGCATGCTGCCCCTGATGCTGGCAGCAGTGCGTGGCCATCAGGGTTAGTGGCCACGGAATGCCTTCTTCACCAGGTGCTTGTCCGTGCCCTTGTAAAACCATCCGACGTGGTGGCCATCGCTGCATCTTGTGGCGGCAGGTTTACCCCTTGTTCCTGTTGGCCTGCTGAACTAGTTATGACATAGGGTGTTCAGGTGCATTGCCCTGCCCGGTCTCACCTGAGCTGAAGCCCTTTCTGACCTGGCATGACCCCTGCCCGGCCCACGGGCTTTTTCGTGCTGCAGATGAAGCGGAAGTCAGAGAATGGCCTGGACGGCAGAGCGCAGTCCCCTGGCAAAAAGCTGTGCAGAGGTCCTGAAAGGGGCAGGTAAGGCACTTGTGGGAGTGGCTGCATGGTACCATGTGCAGGTGGGAACTGTGGCTTGACCAGCTGATTCTCGCCAGGTAAGATGCTGTGCTGCCCAGCTTCCCTGCCTCTCAGTGCCTCTGTTTCCCGCCTAGGATGCTGGCCCCCTGCGTCGCTAGTCCCACTGCCACTTTTGGAGACTTGCGGAATGCCAAGGCAGGTCAGGCACGCTGTCGTCACGTCCCCTCTGTTACCCCACCCCCTGAGCTGCAGGACTGGCTGCGGACTTTCCAGGTGAGTGGCCAGGTATTAGCAGGAAGGAGATGCTGCTCGGAGTGTGGCTGCTCTGGCTCTGCCTTGAGGCCGCAGCCACCTGATGCAGAGCGAGGCCCGTTGGCTCCCACACCACGCTCCCTCTTCGCACTCGGGTAGCTAGTGGAGCGCAGGGCTGGAAAGCGCTCGCGCAGGCTTGCAGTTCTGGCAGATTCCGTTTCGTGCTGCGTTCGCTTCTCCTTTGTTCACTGCTGCTTTGAATTTTAGCGTAGACTTTAAGAATCTGAGTGGGCTGTTTTGATAATTCAGGATAATTGGATAGGTTTTCACAATGCTGGTTGAGAAACTGATAAGCTTCAGGGTAGCTCAGTGTGCTGCCTAATGCATTTGGGCTTGGTGGACGGACTGCAAACAGAAGGTAACTGTCAGTGGGGAGTCAGCAGGATGGCAAGTGGAGATCCCCAGGGCCGTTTTGGGACTGATTCCGTTTGACCTTTTCATCAGTGACCTGGAGGGAGGGAGAACCAGTCTGCTGACCAAATTCACAGATGGTACCAAAGTGGGGGCAGTGGCTGCAACGGAGGAGCAGGCGCTCCAGATTAGGGCTGGGTCATCAACAGCAAGCTAAGTGTGAGCCAGCAGCTGGTCAAAAGGGTGAACGCCACCCTGGGATGTATAGCTGTGGGGTTTGCTTTATTCTGCTTGCTTATTGTAAGCTGTTCCGGGACGTTCCGTAGGGGACGGGCTAGAAAAGCTTTGACTAAATAAATAAACGGCCAGAGGTGAGGCTTGCAGAGTGAGAGAAGTGCTGGTGCTGCTCTGCAAGACTCTGATGCGCCCCCAGCTGGAGTGCTGCACCCAGTACTGGGCTCCGCGGTACGAGAGGGACCCCGCAAGGCCGGGGGCACAAGGATGGTAGCTGAATGGGGGCGGTGTGAGGTTGAGGGAACTGCGATTTTTCAGCTTGGAGAGGAGGAGACTCTGAAGGGATCTTATAGTGACTTACGGGTATGCGAAGGGGTGTCATGGTGGAGGGCCGCGAGTTGTTCTCCCCTGTGGTGGAGGAAAGGATGCGATTCAATGGGGCAAAGAACCGGGTTTTAGGATGGATGCCAGGAATTGCTTCCAGCACTCCATTCACATGACGGCAAAGCAGCTGCCCAGAGGATCCCTCCAGCAGGACGGGTGCAAGAGCTCCTTCCACCCACAAGGGCTTCTTGGTGACTGGCATATGCAGGGATGCTGCCTTTAGTTAGTAAAGGGGGGCGCAGATGGCCAACAAGGCCGGTGGCCACGGATGGCCTTCTGCTGCAGGAATTTGTCCACTCCCCTTTTAAAGCCACTTGGATTGGCAGCCACTGCCAATTTTGCAGAAGGAATGCCCTTATTTATCTATGTGCCAGGCAAAGAAGTTTTTCCTTCGATCTGTTCTGAATCTCTCCCCAGTCAGCTGCACGGGCGACCTCTTTGCATCAGAGTCTCTCCCTCTCCGTTTCCACACAATACATAATTCTAAACTGCTTCATCGTGTCTCTTCTTGCTCACCGGTTTTCTAAGCTGCAGGATCTTAGCTGTTGTCACTGTCGCTTGGGTCACTTTGTGCCCTTCCTTGTGGTCTTGGATCAGCCCAAGACAGGCAGGGGCCTGTTGGCTAAATGGGGCCTGTGGCTCACGCCGTCCCCACTCCGTGGCTCCTTCCCGCAGCACTGGAGCGGCCCGGAAAAGCTGCTGGCCCTGGATGAGCTCATCGACCGCTGCGAGCCGCCCCAGATCAAGCACATGATGCAGGTGATCGAGCCCCAGTTCCAGCGTGACTTCATTTCGCTTCTGCCCAAGGAGGTGAGTGTTTCTGAGGCAGGGCAGCTGGGCAGGGACGGAGCGAGTTGGGGAAGCGCTGCTGGGGTCTTCGCAGCGGGGGTGGTACTAGTTAGAAGTATCAAGGGTTGAATCCAGTGCTAGTCGGACTTCGGGTAGACTCCTCGAAATAAATGGGGTTTAAGTTAGACTGGCCTTGGATGCAGCTTCAAGAAGACTAAGTTGGGGTCTTGGAAGGGGAAGAAAGGGGAATTGCCACGTTTGGCGGTGGTTTGCTGGGCAGGACCTGCTGCTCCCCGGTGGCTCTGGGGCCGGAGGCTGCCGGGCTGGCTTGGGCTGGCTCCCTGGCCCAGCCGGGCTCTCCTGTGGCCGCTTGCTCTACCCGGGATGCTGCACCGCGCTGGTCCAGCCCGTCGGGGAGAGGACTCTCGGCCAGCGCTTCGTGCCGCCGCCGTGTGGAGCGGCAGGGCAGCAGAGAGTCGGGTCTCGTGCTCGTTTTGCAGCTCGCGCTCTACGTGCTCTCCTTCCTGGAGCCACGCGACCTGCTGCGCGCCGCCCAGACCTGTCGCTACTGGCGCATCCTGGCAGAGGATAACCTGCTCTGGCGGGAGAAGTGCCGCGACGTAGGTGAGGCCCAGCAGCTGCCCTCCCCGGCTTCCCAGGCCTCCGCCGTGTGCTCCCAGCCCACTTGTGCTCCTTCCTGCCTCCGCAGGCATTGAAGAGCCCCTGAGCCTTCGCAAGCGCCGGCTGCTCAGTCCGGGCTTCATGTACAGCCCCTGGAAACTGGCCTTCTTGCGACAGCACCGCATTGACATGAACTGGCGCAGTGGGGATGCTCGCCCCCCCAAGGTACGGGACCTGGGCTTCTCCTATGCTGCATGCCCAGCCTCACGAGCCTCTGTCCTCCTTCAGAATACTCTGGTCAAGGATCACACTTGGAAGGTGCCAGTGAGACTGAAGCAAGAGCAAAGGTCTCTTTTGCTAGAATCGATTGTGCAACCAACTGATAGGGGGCTGCTCTGGGGTTAGGATCATAGAAGAGCAGAGTGGGAAGGGGCCAGAAAGCCACTGGGTCCCACCCTCCCGCTCAGAGGACTGTTGCCTTCCTCCACCCTCTGCTCAGACCTCGGTTCGTGCTCACCCGGCCTGGCAAGGTCAGTGTGACAGCGGGCAACAAAACATTCAGGACTCCAGTGCAGTCCCTACTAGGGAGCCGTGGGCGCGGCAGCCCAAGCGTTGGCGAGCACGTTGGCGATCCAGCTCGAGCCTCGGCCCAGCTGTGCCGCTCACAGTGTGGCTTTGGGCCACTCACTGGCTCTCAGCCCCGCCTGCCCCACAGCCTTGTTACTGTGAGGATAAAACGGAGAGAGAAGAACCTTGGGGTCACTCCAGGGTCCTTGGAAAAGCAAGAAGGGTGCTGTATAAATGGGGTGTGAGAAGAGTTGTGTTTCTGCACCTCCCAATGGCAGGAGGCCTCTGAGCAGGCTCCTGCTGGGCCACTGCCAGTGCGCCCGGTCCCACAGAGGGGCCCTGCCAGCGATCCCCATGCAGCAGCTCAGGCAGATCCGACTCAGAACCGGCATAGACCGGGGGAGCTGCTGTGGCTGCCTCTGCGCCAGTGCGCTCAGGTCGCTGTGGAGCGCCTGAGCTGGCGGGCATCCGCCCTCCTCTCGCTTGGAGCCTGAACCGACCCGTTGCTGCGGCTTCACAGAAAGCCAACGGGAGCTGCTCGCGGTGGCCGAGCTCACTGCCGAGGCCTCTTTCCGGTGCAGGTCCTGAAGGGCCACGATGACCACGTGATCACCTGCCTCCAGTTCTGTGGCAACCGCATCGTGAGTGGCTCGGATGACAACACGCTCAAGGTCTGGTCAGCCGTGACCGGCGAGGTGAGTCCCCGCCTGCCGGGGCTGGCTGTGCCGGGGCGCCCCTCCCTGCTGCTCTGAGCCACCTCCTCTTCCTCTTCCCCCGCAGTGCGTGCAGACCCTGGTGGGGCACACGGGTGGGGTCTGGTCGTCGCAGATGAGGGGCAACATCGTGATCAGCGGCTCCACCGACCGGACATTGAAGGTGTGGGATGCCGACACAGGCGACTGTGTGCACACGCTGCATGGGCACACGTCCACCGTGCGCTGCATGCACCTTCACGGCACCAGGTGCGTGCGGGCGGGCGGGCGGGCAGGTCGCGCCTCGGGGGAGCCTCCCTGGCGCTCTACGGAAGGCCAGACGAGCCGCTTCTCTCCCTGCAGGGTGGTGAGCGGCTCGCGGGACGCCACGCTGCGCCTGTGGGACATCGAGACGGGGCAGTGCCTGCACGTGCTGATGGGCCACGTGGCTGCCGTGCGCTGCGTCCAGTACGACGGGCGCAAGGTGGTGAGCGGCGCGTACGACTACACCGTGAAGGTCTGGGACCCCGAGACGGAGAGCTGCATCCACACCTTGCAGGGCCACAGCAACCGTGTCTACTCCCTGCAGGTGAGCCTGGGAGCCCCGGCCCCGGCCCCGGCCCCCGGCCCCGGCGTGGCTCCCGCTCAGTCCCCCTGCTCGTTCTTGTCGTGCAGTTCGACGGCACCCACATCGTGAGCGGCTCCCTGGACACGTCGATCCGCGTCTGGGATGCTGACAGCGGCAACTGCCTGCACACGCTGATGGGGCACCAGTCCCTGACCAGCGGCATGGAGCTGCGCGACAACATCCTGGTCTCTGGCAACGCGGACTCCACGGTCAAGATCTGGGATATCAAGACGGGCCAGTGCCTGCAAACGCTGCAAGGTACGGCCAGCACCATCCGGGGGCGGTGGCTGTGCCAGGCTGGGGGGGCTTGGCTGTGGCAGCACCGCTTCTGTCCAGCCCTGGGGGAGCAGGCGGGGCCAGGACAGGGCGAGGCAGCCAAAGCGCACAAGGGGCTTGGCGAGCACCCAGAGATGTGGGGAGGCTGAGCGTGCCAGCCCGGAGCGAGTGGGCGAGCTGTGGCTGGGCTTCCCAAAGGGGAGGTCTTGGAGCCCGACCCGCTCGCCGATGCACAGCGTGCGAGAGGCGGGCGCTCGGGGCTGCCACCAGTGCTGCCATTACGGGACGGAGCCAGGGTGGCTGTTGCTCCGGCTGCTCTTCGATGAGCCCGTGCCGGGCGGTGGCTGAACGGGATTCAGGCCCTGCCTTGTCCCCCCAGCCAGCACACATCCTCGGGCAGCGCTGTGGGAGCCAGCCCTTGCACGAGCGCGCTGGGGCTGATGGGAGGGGCTGACGCCTGCCCTTCCCCCTCTGCTGCAGGGCCCAGCAAGCACCAGAGCGCCGTCACCTGCCTCCAGTTCAGCTCCAAGTTCGTGGTGACCAGCTCGGACGATGGCACCGTCAAGCTGTGGGACCTGAAGACGGGAGAATTTGTGCGCAACTTGGTGGCTCTGGAAAGCGGGGGCAGCGGGGGGGTGGTCTGGCGCATCCGGGCCTCCAGCACGAAGCTGGTGTGTGCGGTGGGCAGCCGCAATGGGACTGAGGAGACCAAACTGCTGGTGCTGGACTTCGATGTGGACCTGAAATGATGGGGCCGGCTGGCTGAGGCGCCTGCGGGCCGGGCGGCGCCTGCCGAGCACCTTATTTATCGCTGGACGGGCAGGGCCCCGAGCGGCTGGAAGACGAGTGGCACACCGGGGGGTGCTTTTGTACAGTCACAATACATGGCTTTATTTCCGTACTGGCCTCTGGCTGTGTCTGCCCTGTGCATGAGCCCCTCCTGCTTGGGGGGCAGGCAGACTGCCTCGGCTGCGCACGCCGGCGGGCCCCTCGGGGGGTGGGCACAGGCGTAAGCCCAGTTCTCCCTGAGGTTGCCTTTCAGCACAGGAGGCTGACAGCGTGCACCCGCTGCTGGGCACACAGCTCGAGGGACATCTTGGAAGGGAGGGCCAGGCGCAGGAGGACGCGGTTGCTGCTGAGGGACACGTGCTCATCGGGAGCCCCCACGTACACGGGGCACTCGTAGCGGGGCAGGCCAGGGCCTGGCGGCCAGGGCCGGCGGCTGGCTTGGATCCAGACCGTGGGCAGCTTGCAAGGCTGGGCCGAGAGGGTCTCCTGAAGGTAGCCACCATGAGCATTCCACGTGGCGTGGCGCAGCTCCAGGCCACTCAGGTAGATGCCCTGGTCGGGGGCGCTGGTGGGGGGCAGCACCCCAGGCAGCACCTGGAGAGCCAAATGACAGGTGGGGCGTCAGGGGCCGGCGTGGGAGACACCCGTGCCCCCGAGGCTGCTCTGCTCCTACCTGCTGCTCCAGCTGGTAGCTGTCCAGCGCCTGCTTCTCCGCCCGGGCCTTCTCTTGCAGCAGGGCCAGGAAGAGGCGCTGCGGGTGGTGGAAGGCCGCCAGGCGGTAGGAGACCACCGGTGGCCCCCCAACGGAGCCCAGGTACAGGCAGAGGAGCTGGCAGCGCTGCCGCAGGCTCTCCAGCCAGGCCGGCAGGCTCTGAGGGCCGGTGGGGGTGTGGGGCAGCCAGGGGCGCGGCAGGTGGCCCCGCCGCAGGTCCTGCAGAACGGTGCCGCAGCGGCGCGTGGGGCAAAAGCCTCCCTGCAGGCGGCTGTGCGCACACCGCAGGTCGCTAGCCAGCTGCTTCAGGATGGCCAGGAAGCGGCCGCCCTCCTCCAGTAGGAAGCGCTGCAGGGGCCGGGGCCTGGGCCGGGGCTGCCCCTGGGGCAGGGGGGCCCGGCCTCCTGCCTCCCAGCCACTCTGCTCCAGCTGCCCCTGCAGCGCCTGCACCAGGCCCAGCCCCTCCTGCACCAGCCGCTCCAGAGCATCCTGCTGCTGGGCGGCCCAGGAGCCCCGCGGCTGCCAGAGGCCCTGGGACCTGTGCAGGGCGCCAAGCAGGGCCCGGCTGCGGCGGGCCAGCGCCTCCTGCTGCAGCTCCGCACTCAGGCCCACCCAGGTCAGCTCCGTGGGGCTGGGCAGCTGCGCGATGCGGGCCAGGACTTCCGCCGCCGCCTCTTCTTCCGAGAGCCCTGGGACGGGGAGAGAGGGTCAGGCCATGCCCTGCGGCACACCCCCCCTCCCCCCGGCCTCCGCCGCTGCTCACCAGGTCTGGGGCCACTGGCCACCAGGGCCAGGAGGCTCTGGAGGCCCGTTTCCTGCCGCAGGTGTGACGCCGGGCCCAGGCACTGCCGACACAAGCTCTGCACGGCCTGGGCATCTCCCTCATCCAGGACGTGGCCCCCAAAGAGGATGGTCCCTGCGGGGGGTGGAGAGGCGGGTGGCAGCTCTTTGCACGCTCTGGAGCGGGGGCACACGCACGGGCCGCCTGCCACAGCTGCCTCTGCCCCCTTTCCCACCTGCCAGCTCCTGCAGGGCTCCCTCAGGCGTGTCCGGCAGCCGGCTCAGTTTCTCTTGCATCTTCAGCCCTGCTAGCAAGTCCTCGTGGCTCCTGGCCGGGCAGGACAAAAGGGAACTTGCTGCGGGACCCTTCTGGCAGGAGAGGTGCAGGAGGCGGCAGCGCGCTGGCCCTTTTCTCTGCCCACCGCAGTGGCAGGCGCCATGCTTCCTGCGCAGCATGGGGCCTGCTCATGTTGCCCTCAGCCCGCCGCTTGCATTCAGTGGGAGCCCAGCCTCTCCCAGCTCAAGCCGCTTCGTCGCGCCTGGAGTAGGCGGTTGGAAGCCTAATACCTACGGGGCGGTGCTTCACCGCCATTCCTGGGCTGGCCACTCCGGGGCAGCTGACGCTGTGCCCGCTGGCCTAGAGAGCCCCAGAACGCCCGCTCCACCGCTTCCAGACGCCCGTGTCTGTCGCGTGAGCAGCAGAGTGCTGGTTCACTGGCTGCACATGCACTGTGGGTCCCGGGTTCAGTCCATGGCCTCTCCAAATGGGTCTAGAGAGCTGCCCAGATTGGGAGAACTGTTGCCCATGGGTGCCGCCGGCCCTGCACCTGGATGCCTAGCGGGGTGGCTCCGCAGGGTGACTCAGGGCACCCGGCAATCCAGGGGAAGGCAGTGGCTCCGGTGGCCACTGGGCACACGCCTCTTTGAGGGTGCCGAGCCCCTTGCAGGAGGCGGGAGGCTCCTCAGGAGGGCTGGGTCTCCGCCAGCTCACCGGCCTGTCCTACCATGGCGGGGGCAGCAGCGCCGGGATGCCGCGCTGGTGCCAAGCTACTGGAAAATGAGTGAGGGAGGCAGCCAGAGGGGTCTGGGGGAGGTGGGCCTGCCGAGCCCATCATCCACCCCTCACAGAGTCCGGCTGCTCGCACCTGGGGACCTCGGGCAAGAGAGGGACCCGGCCATTCCCCTTCCTCAGCAACGGGCACCCAGAGGCAGGTGCTTGCCAAAAAGGCCCTGTGAGGCCACTTCAGGCTGCTGGCAGCACCTCCCTGGAGCGCTCAGGGTACTGGGGGGGCCTCTGGGGACCTCTGGCATGAAAGGCGGGAGTGGGACCTCCAGGAGGAAGCCAAGCGGTCTCATGCCGGGGCTCCATCGCACGCCGCGCGACGCCAACTCCGCCTGGGCCGCCACCCTTGTTGGCGCTCTCGACTACGGGCTGACCATGCGAGCATAGCCTTCGGCGAGCACAGAGGCCTCGTGCTGCAACACGGGATCAGGATCCACGCAGCCTGTCTGGCACGGATCTTGTCTGCTGGGACTCTTCCAGTATCTTGGATCCGGCCAGAATGGGCCTGGAACCCTCTGCATGGAGGGGTGCTGGGCCCACCTGTCGCCTCAGTCCAGCCTCCGCAGCGGCCTGCTGCTCAGGTGATGAGCCCCTTGCGGCACTGCCCAGCCGGGTCATGGGAGGGAGATCCCACGGCCGGCGAGAGTAGAGTGGGCGCAGGGTGTGACCCTGCAGGTCTCCCGGCGGCGCTTCTTTTGCCTACAGCCCTCCACTCCACTGGGGAACCCCCCCCCCCAGGTGCTCCTCCAGAGCTGCCTTGCCCTCCCCCCGAGACAGACAGGAACGTCCACCTTCCGCCCAAAGTCGGCTGGCTTTGGTGCCTCGTGCAACACGTGTCTGGGAAGACGGGACTCAAAACCACAGCTCTGCAGCCCCACTCCTTGAATGGCAGAGCACGGCTGCTGCTTGCCTCAGACACTTCCATCAGAGCCATGCCGCCGACTTGCAGTGGGCCCCGCACAATGTCCCACCCCTTGCACGCTGAGCTGCTCTTCATGACGGCAGTGGCTTCCCTTGCGGAGGCCCTCCATCCCGTTGGTCATCCCTCAGTCTTCGGGCTGTGACTTTCCCCAGCACAGGGTCTTCTCCAGGGAACCTTGCCTTCCCACGAAATGTCCAAAGCAGGGTGGGCTCCGCTTTGTCATCTCTGATCCAGGGCCCAGTCTCTGACTCCGATTCCGTGAGCCAGCCGGCCCCTTGGCCGCCCTTTCGCACAGCACCAGGCAGCCCAACTGTGCGGGCTCGAGAGAGGAAAGGGTTCTGTTTGGCACAGCAGGGCCACACAGAAGCCTTCCTGCCCTGGCTAGTTAGTGGCTAACAGCCCTCCTGGTTGGCGCTTGAATTCCCTACCGCCAGTGAGCCAAGCAGGAGCCGGAGCCAGACCTGGAGCAGGAAGGGCAGCTCTCCCACGGCACCGGGCACAGCCGACTGCACTCACCAGAGGTACGGGGCAGCTTGGGTCCCCGGGGCGCAGGCCTGTCGGTACAGCAGGGCCCCGTACAAGGCCAGCAGGGGCAGCCCCTGCTCCGTGTCCAGGTTCACGGCCTGCCCCTGCAGCTGCTGGTGGGTGTGGGCGAGGATACCCTTCAGTTCCAGCGGCATCTCGCAGAAAAGGGTCGTGGCGTTGCGGCGCACCAGCCCTGTGGGCAGAGACACGCACATGTCAGCGGGGGCCCTGGAGGCGGGCGGGGGGGCAGCCAGGTCCTAGAGGAGTCCTGGGGAGCAGGGTCAGGCCACGTGCTCAAGGGGGGGGGCCACCCTGCCGGGGCGATGCAGGGAGGTCGAGGCCTCCTGTGGGGCTGGGACTGTACCTGGCACGGACTCGGGGGCGTCCGCTGCTGTGACGAGCCAGAGGCGAAACTTGGGGTGGATCTCCAGGGCTGCCCGCTCCGCTTCGTCTGTGCAGGAGGACAGGGGGCTTTCTGCACGCGGGGCAGGCTGGGGGCTCCCCCGGCCTCTCGGCAACGGTGTGTCGGAGAGCTTGGGGCTCCACGGCGGCCTCACCTGCTGGGGCGCCGAGCAGCAGCTGCAGCTGCGCAAGCACGTCGGGGTCCCAGCTCCTCTGCAAGTGGCAGTTGTCCAGGACCAGCCACTTGCCCTTCTTGGCGCAGAGTGGCAGCGTCCTCCACACGCGCCTGGCCGCGTCCTGGGTGCCGAAGGAGACGACCACCACCCTACCCTGCGGGTGTGGGACAGCTGCTCTCAGCCTCTGGGGGAGGTGCGTGACCCAGCTGCTTGGGGACGGCCCCCCACCCGTGCCTGACTCACGGCCCGTCCGCGCTGGGCAGCCATCTGCTGGATCCAGAGAAGTGGATGCGTGAAGGAACCCGGAGCCCCGGCGGCGGGTGTGAGGAAGACGACCGGCCTGTTGGCGCGGCTGTAGGCATTGGGGTTGGAGGCCGTCATCTCTTCCGTGAGGGACCAGCCCAGCAAGCAGGTGGTCAGGTCCGCCATCACGCTGCTCATGGCGCCGGGGCGCATGATGCGCCAGAGAATGGCACGCTGGAACAGGCCGAGGTGGCTGTGGCTGGGGCACAAGGCCAGCCCCACCACGGTGGAGGGCAGGCGGAAGTACTCCTGCCATTGCACGGCCCGCGAGGCCAGTGAGGCCGGCAGCCCCTGGAAGCCAGGAAGGCCCTCCAGCAGGACACACTCCCGCCAGGCCTCCTCCGGCACCCAGCTGGGCCGGGGCGCCCCGGCCTCCGGCGGCAGGAGGGCCTGGGCTGCGGGCTCCTGCAAGCCCCGGCAGAAGGCCAGCCACTCCGGCGGGCTGACGGCGCCCCCCACCCGCAGCGTGGCCAGGGCCGCGAGGAAGACGTAGAGCAGGCGGTCCAGCTCCCGCAAGCAGGGCAGCGCCTGGGCGACCAGCTGCTGCAGCACGGCCCGGCCCAGCTCCAGGAGGCGGGTCTCCAGCGCCTCCTGCTTGCTGCTTTCCTGGCGCTTGGCGGAGAGCAGGGCCTGCCGCACCCGGTGGACACACGCCTCGGTGGGGAAGTGGTACAGCGGGTGGAGGCGGGCCACCTGCTGCAGCGCCCGGTGCAGCGCCGCGCCCAGGCGGGCCACCTGCCGGTACTTGTCGCACAGCGCCGCCTGGTCCTGGTGCTGGGAGAGCATGTGCTGGTGGGTGGCCCGCAGGGCTCGGATCTGCGTCTGCAGCAGCCTCATCATGGGCATGAAGTTCTCCTCCTCCAGCAGGGACCGCTGCGGCTGGGAGATCAGGTCCACCAGCTCCTCCTGCAGGCCAGGGCAAGGGCGAGAGGCAGGCTGCTGCTGCGGGGCGGGGCGGGGGCGGGGCGGGGGGCGTGCTGCTGAGGGGGAAGCCTTACCTCCGTGGCTTCCAGTTTGCCCTCCAGCTGCAGGACTCCCAGGTGCAGAGCCTGCCGGTTCTTCAGGACCTCCCGGCGCTCGACACGCACCACCTCAACCAGCAGCAGGTCCTCCAGGGCCCCTTGGCTGAGGCTGAGGTCAATCACGTTCAGGCTCTTCAGAAGTGTGTGGCCGACCTCTGCAAAGCAGGCGAGAGGGGCACGGAGTGGGGCACTGGCGCGGACCCCCTGCTGGCACGAGTCGCTCGCAGAGGGGAGCCACGGCCCCGTCTTGAGTGTGTGACAGTGCACGGGCCATTTTCCAAGGCAGCCCTCCACGGAGTGCACTGCAGAGGTTCCCGGCGCGTGGATGACCCGCTCGGCGCCGTTCGTTCAAGTAGGAACACGGCGGGGGAATCGGCCGGAGCCGGTGGAAGGTGCCCCGGGCCACTGAGCTGGCCTGAGCAGCAAGCGGCAAGTCGGAGCTCCCCCACGCTAGGAGCCCTGCCTTTCCCAAACAGAAATCGGACGACAAGGGCAACCCTGCCTAGTGCCTCGGCCTAAGGATATTTAGTTCTACACCCTCATTTGCTGTTACCATCGCACAGTTGCTTGAATATGAGATTTATTATATTTCTAAATCGTGGAGCAAATCCTATTAATTCTATTAACACTTTTATTGTTGTCCATTCTGCACAATCAAAATCTTAAAAATATCTAATGCTATTATACCAGCTTTTAATTTTTTGTATAGTTATAGAACTGCTAGCAAATCAAATTAGGAATGTATAAAAATTTAATAAAAATACAGTATTTTAGAATAAAATTAACTTATTTGCAGATAGAAACAGAGCGAGTCAGAAGGAACCTCCGGGCCATCTAGTCTGACCCCGGCTCCAGCCAGCTCCACTCATGACAAACCTGCCATGTGCATGTCCAGCCTATCCGTGAACACCCTTGGGGCTTCAGCCACCTACCATGGAAGCCTATCCCAGGTCCTAGGGGCCCTAACCATCAGGAAGAACTCTGTGGCATCCACCTTGGAACTTGCTTCCCTGAGCGTTGCTCTGTGGGAGCGTGTCCTGCCCTCCTCTCCTCTGCAAGGGAGAACAGGTCTCTACCCACCTCCATGTGACACTGAATCTCCCCTTCTCCAGGCTGAGACACCAGAAAAGATGACGTTTGGTTTATTGGACGCACCAGGTATGTTGCTGCCCACTTGACGATTTCTATGGGCTGTCCTGAGGACAGCGGGACACCGTGGAATCCCAGAGCATCTCCAAGCCGGTCAGCGGGGCAGGGAAGCAGCCGCTGAAGGGCTTCAGCCGACTGGCTTGGCATAATTCGTTTCACGAAATGACCGTAAGGCTCCAAACCAGCACAGCCTTTCAGGAACTGGCAGTAACTCTAGGCCGGCCAAGCTCAGACTGTCCTCTTCGCTTGTGCTGCCAGATCCTGATCCCCAGCTCCGTGATACGAAAAGGAGGCGCTCTCCAATTGGAGCCAGGGCCACTCTGGGACACCCATCTCGAGGCCGAGCAGGACTGCCGGAACACCAGCTGCGCCCGTTCCTAGAGGATGGGGCTGCGTCCACACCTCCTTTCTGGACTCCCAAATGCCATCCTCGTGGGAAAGCCTCTGGACACAGAGTGCTTGCAGCCCTCCGACAGGATCATAGGAAGGGGCAGTCATCTTGGTGAAAGGAAAGGCTGCCACTCTGGAGAGGGCACGACCTCTTCTCGGTCACCCCAGAGGGCAGGGCACAGAAGGACAGGCTCCAGGGCAGGAAGCCAGGCTCTGGCTGGCTTTCAGGAAGATCACCTGACTGTCAGAGCAGTCTGGCAATGGAACCCCCACCCCAGAGAGGTGCTGGGCTCTCCCACACTGGAGTGCCGAAGAGGCAGCTGGCCAGCTACAAGCCCGGGCCACCTTAACTGGGCTCCAGGGGGTGGGCTTGCTGGCCCTGCAGCTCCCCCCAGCTCTGCTCTTCTAGCAGATGGCTGTTGAGCTGCATTTCAAGTGCCTGTGATGGGAAGAGCCCATGACCGCCCCCCCCCCCCAGTCACTGTTCCAGGTAGCTGATGTGCACGAGAGCCGCAGGGACGGCCAGCAGCTCGTCTCTCTCTCCTCCAGCCCTGCCAGGGGGCTCCACGGTTCTGCTCCTCCTAGGGAGCTCCCACCCTCCAGGCCACGCCACACCAGGCACAATGGCTGAGGCCAGGGACAGGCAGACCTGATGGCTGCTCCCACCTCCCCAGAGCCAGCCGAACCCGGGGGCACCGCGTTGGAGCCAGGGCCTTGGAACAAGTGGCACGGGCCTCTGCCCCTTACCTGCAGCAAACGCCTCAAGAGGCAATTCCGTGCACAGGTAGAGCTGGAAGGAGGGGGACACCAGCACCTCCTCCTCTTTGCTCTCCTCTCCCGCTGCCTCCTCCTCCTCGGACTTGCAGAGCAGGATGGTACCCTCTGCTCCCCGGAAGGTCTCCTTCTGCATCAGCTGCTCGAGCGCTGGGCACCAGGGGACGTTCTTTTCGAAGTCCATCAAGAGCACGGGGGAGCCTGCGAGCGGGCAGAGGCTGAGCTGTGCCGTAGCCGCGGACCTGCCTGCTGCAGCCGGGCTCTCCTCCCCCGGCCCAGCTCCCCTCCTGCCAGGCCTTGCAGAGTGTCGGGCGCCAGTCCCCGCTTACCAGCACTGGCTGCACGCCTGAGTTTCTGCTCCAGGTCAGGGGCTGCGAGCGACAGGATCTCAAGCATGTCTTCCGGTATCTCATCACAGACGCCCTGCTCCACCATATCTGGTACCAGGTCCGAGAGGATGTAGGCTTGCGATTCCTCTGCAAAGCACGACTACTAGGAGGCTGCCCCGAGGCAGAGCCCGTGCAGGCCCCGCAGCCGCTTCCTCTCCTCACTTACCGTCTTCTAAGGCTGGAGCCATGAGCAGCCAGGTGAGTGCCTGCCTGTCTGGGTCCACCAAGAGAGGCCAGCGGTGGGCCTCTGCATGAGTCCTGGAGCGCAGGATCATGGCAGCCAGCCGGCTCTCGGGATCCCTGGGCTTGTGGACACGGTCCCAGAGGCGCTGCTCTTGAGCCGAGCTGAGCAAGGAGACCAGGTTCAGGGGCTTCTGGAAGAGCAGCAGCGGGGGGCCGGTGGAGGCGGAGCTGGGCCAGGGGCAGCTGTTCTGCAGCAGCTGGCCGACGTCATCTGGGCCCAGGGAGACGCGGGCCCCGTCACACACGGCCTGCCACTTCTCCAGCAGCTCCCCCCGCCGGGCGGGCGGGAAGGGGCCCAGGTATGTGAGGACAGCCGCGCAGAGCAGCGCGTCGCCATGCGCCGTGCGGTGCCGGTGCTCCAGGTCCTGTGGAAGGAGGGAAACGCTGCAGGGTGCCGAGCCTGGCTCACAGCAGGGGGCCCGGTGCGGGGCCCCTCCTGGCCAGTACCTTGGCGAGCTCCGTCCAGGTCGCCAAATGCTCCGCCACAGAGCTCTCCACCGTGGCGGCTTCCTCCTTGGCCTGTAGGGACTGCGTGAGCTGGCGCAGCAGCTTCTCCTGGCGCTCCTGCTTCAGCGTCAGCTCCCGGATCCGGGCCTGGGTGGCGTTCCTCAGGTACTCGGCGTGCAGGCGCCGGTTGCCCAGGTTCAGTTTCTCCGAGTGGATCTGGTCATCACACTGCTGCACCTGCAGCATGGCTGGCTGCCAGTCCTGCAGCGCCCAGTGGTACCAGTAGACGGCCGAGACCCACTGGCAGAGCGCTGCAGCGGCTTGGCTGGCTTTCTTCACGGAGGCCGCAGAGAAGCCCTGGTCACACACGACCTGGCCCAGGGCCCTGAACAGCTCCGGGGAGAGGCGGTCCTTGGGGTAGAAGATCAGCTCCTGGAGTGGGAGACCAGCAGAGGGCGCAGTGAGCGGGGCCACTCACTCCGCTGGCTCCCCAGGAAGCTCCGCCCGACGGCGGGAATCCTGCTTCTTGCGCGTGCGCTGCGGCTGCCCGTCTCCAAGTGCCAGGACCTGGGCAGCTCTGGGGCTCCTCGTGCTGGCCGAACGCCAGAACAGCGCTGGTCGCTGCAGGACGGGTCCCAGACTGGCCCCAGCTGCCAGGCCCTTGCCAGCACCCTCCGGGAGCCCTGCAGGAAGCGCCGTCTCCAAAGCGCTCTCCCTCCAGAAGCTGCCCGAGCAACACTGGACTCCAGTGCCCTGGTGCTCTTGCGGTGCTCGGCTCGTGCTCCTGCTCCAAGATACCACCCCTCCGTGCCGCCTCCCTGAGGCTGAACACGCCTGGCCCTCCATCTTCCTTCACAGGGCCTTGTCTCCATCCCTGCTGCCCTCCTCTGTATCCTGTCTAGTTCTTCTGCATCTTTTAAAAACTTAGCTGCCCAGAAGTGGACACGGGACTCCAGGTGTGGCCTGACTAGAGAGGACTATAGTTGACCTAGCACATCACACGCTTTGGAAGAGATGCTTCTGTTAATGCAGCCCCAGGCAGCAGCAGCACAATCCAGCCACCAACCGGTTCTGGATCCCTGGATAATACGAACCTTCCTGATCCCGTGGAAAGGAACTCTGTTCAGCATGCTTCTGCCCCCCCGCCACCCCCCGAGTATGAGACTGATTGCCAAGATCAGAAGGGACAGAACTCACTGCCCCTTTAGCAGCTGCATCACACTGTCGACTTGTACTCAGCTTGTGATTTACGACTGTTTCAAGATCCTTCTCGTTTGCAGCATTGGGCGACGCATCCTCCATCCTGTAATGGTGCATTTGCCTTTTTCCTTGGTACAGAACTTGGCATTTCTCCCCACTGAATTTCATTCTGTGGTTTTCACCTGCACACTCCAACCCATCAAGATCATGCTCAATCTTCTGTCTTCCAGGGTATTAGCTACGCCACCCGGTTGTGTGTCATCTGCAAATCTGAGCCTTGGTCCCTGCACTCCTTCACCCAAGTCATGAGCAAAAGCGCTGGAGAGCGCTGGGGCCAGGACTGGACCCTGCGGTACCCACCAGTTTCTCTCCCCACTTTGAGAAGGTGCCTTTGATGAGCGCTCTGTGAGGGTGATTCTGCAGCCACCCAGCAACTGTGGATCCCCCGGCAGCTGTTCCGTGGAGCTCACTAGCTGGTTTGCTAATCAGGATGCCGTGGGGCACTTGGTCAAAGGCCTTGCTGAGGACAAGGCAGGTGATGTCCACAGCACCCACCGTCCATTGGGGAGGGTGCACAATCAAAGCATGAGATCAGATTCGCCTGGCGGGATTTGTTCTTGAGGAATTCATGTTAACTGCGTACGTTGTGCCGAAGGGGTTTTGCATGCCGATGGTGCTTTCCCAAGGCTCCCGCTGCTGCCCGCCTGCTTCGAGCGGTGCTGCTTTGCTGTTTACTGTGCACGAACTGCGCGCTCTGCGGCTGGCAGTGGCGCCTTCGCGAGGCACTTTCCCAGAATGCAGCAGGCTGCTTCTGCTCCCGCCTCTGCTGAGCCCCCAGGAACCTTCGGAGGGGTTCGTGTGTGGCTGCGCCACGTGGGAGGGCCTCTTTTCCTTCAGCCCCGGGACCAAGTTGCTGCCAGGAAGGAGGGAAGGGGCAGAGTGCGAACTGGACGTGGAAGGGGCCCGCTGGGCCGCAGAGGAGCTGGGCTCACCTGGAAGAAGTCCTCCCTGTTGAGGAGCAGCTTTGCCTGCTCCCAGCCCGGCCCCTGATGGAACATCATGCAGAGCGCGTCGGTCACCCGGAGCACGGCGAGGGGCGGCTGGCGGTAGCTGCGCAGTTCCTCGATGTCCTGCACGCGCAACGTCGCTAGCGCGGCCTTGTAATCGTTGCTCACCTGAGGAGAGGGGCAGTGCCAGGTGAGTCCCCCCCACCCCGCAGATCACTGGTGGGCGGATGGGGCCGCATTCCCCAGGCCGCAGCCAGGCCGTTGCCACCTCGGGTGGAACCTCGGCCGCCGCCAGTTGCCCGGCCGGAGCAGGCTGCCAGGACCTCTCCAGCTCCCCGGCCTGCAGCCGCTACCTTCTTCATGGCCAGCTCCTTCCCCTTTTCCAGCTCATCCCTCTCCTTGGTGAGGGCATCGATGCGCGCCTCGAACAGCTGGCACTCGGCCTCCTGCTGCCGCAGCACCTCCCGCTCCCGCTCCACCTCGCGCTGGCTCTGCGCCACTTGCTGCAAAGGAGGACAGAGGAGGAGGGAGCCACAGGGTCAATCGCGCTTGAGACACCAGGCAGCCGTGTGTCTGTGAGAGAGCAGGGCTGATGGGGCTGGGCTCTCGTGAAGAGGAGTGCTTGTAATCTTTGCTTCCAGCCACAGGCCTGAGAAAAAGCATCCTCCAGCTCCGCAGTTCTGCACTGGAGGGAAGCTGCCTCCTGCTGCATGGAGCGGAGTTGGTGGAGGGCGGAGGAAATGTGGGGAAGGGGCCAACAACTCTCCCGCATCACCAAAGGTCCAGTCCTCATCAGCAACCCCCACTGGAATTTAAAGTAAAACAAAAACAAAAAACTGTGTCAAATCATAAAAGGAAAAATCAAAGCACAACATTTTGAACTTGAGGATGAAGATGAAATAAAATGCACAGCAAAAAATAAAATTAAATATAATTTTTTAAAATTTATATTTATGCTGCCCTTTCACTGAGGCTCTCTGAGCACTAAAAAAAAGTTAAAAAGGTACACACACACACACACACACACACTAATTAATTAGTTTTAAAAGACCCACTATCATATTAGCAATTCCCATTGCTATAATTCAGTACAGAAGCATAGCAGTGGCACAGAATAAAATGGAATATGTAAAAACAGAAGGTGGTCTTGTTGACAGCCCTGAGGAATGGCAGGGGCAGGATGGGAGCAGGGGAGGGGCTAGGGGCCAGGGGCCGAGCAGGGGATGCCTGCTTTTGGGGCACCTGCCCTGTCATGGCCCCCCATTTGCAAAACCAGCAGCCATCAGGTAAGCGTGCCCAGCATGGCTGCCTCCAAGGCCGGCTGCTGAGGGAGGGGCACCAGCCCCCTTCCAGGACACTCCAAAGATGCGGTGAGTGGGCGGGCAGTGCGGCCACCTGGAGGGAGCCTGCAGCAGCCTCAGCAACTGCCGTGCAGAGGCGGACAGCAGCCAAGGCCCACAGAGCATCTCTGCCTGCAGCAGCTGCTCCTTCCTCTGGGCTCTGCAGCAGAAACGTGGAAACGAAATGGATGAAAATGTAGTGCTTTGGTTCCTATGATGAGTCAGGAACCAGCCATGTGAGGCGGTGGCCAAGAGGGCGAACGCCACCTTTGGTTGCATAGGCAGAAGTGTGGCTTCCAGATCGAGAGAGGTGTTACTGCCACTCTATATGACTCTGGTGCCCCCGCAACTGGAGTATTGTGCTCAGTTTTGGGCCCCTCGTTACAGGAAGGATATAGCCAGGTTGGATCCAGTGCAGCGTAGGGCCACAAGGTTGGTGGCCAGTTTGCAGGGGATGCCGTATGAGGCGAGACTGAGGGAACTGGGCCTCTTCAGCCTGGAGAAGAGGAGACTCAGAGGGGATCTGTTGGCGACATGCAGGTATGTGAGGGGTGTCACACGGAGGTGGGTAGAGACCTGTTCTCCCCTGCAGAGGAGGGCAGGATGCGCTCCCACGGAGCCAAGCAAAGGAACCAGGCTTCCATCTGGATGCCAGGAAGCACTTCCTGACAGTCAGGACCCCGAGGGTGTGGAGTGGGCTGCCACGGGAGGTGGTTGAGGCCCCATCGGTGCAGGTGCAGGTGTTCAAGGATAGGCTCAACATGCACATGGTGGGCACATCATGAGCACAGCCGGTTGGAGCCGCGGGTCAGACTAGATGGCCCGGGAGGTCCCTTCTGACTCGCTCTGTTTCGATGTTTCTATGATGAAACAAGCCATGGTGAAGCATGGAAACCACAGGACGGAGCGCTGCTTCTCTGCACAGTTCCATGCAGACCAAACACATCACGGCTTAAGTCCCAGGCAGGATTAGGCAGCGTGACAGCCAAGGCCGCAGCACTTTCCCCCACAGAGCCGCAGCAGCAGCAGCAGCAGCATGTGACATTTCTGTATCGCCACAGCCAAAGCTCTCTGGGTGGTTCACAGCATTTCAAGCCCCCCATCCGGATTTCAACCAGGCCCAACCTAACCCTGCTTAGCTTCCAAGAGTAGGGAGACCCATGCACTTCGGGCTGTGATGTCTGAACCCGGCCCAGGAGTAGGGCAAGAACCCCGCAGCGGCCCAAGACTTGCTGGATGGAGCTCACCTCCTTAATCCTGACCAGCTTCTGCTGCAGGAAGCGCACGTCCCGGCTGTGCTCCTGCTGCTTCTTGCTCACCTCGCTCATGTTGTGCAACGCCAGCTTCATCCTGTGGGCAGGACGGCAGCTCCTGTGAGCTCGGCCACTGCCCAGCCAGCCACTGGAGGAAGAGAAAGGCATGCCCCCCCCCCCCCCGTCTTGCAATTGGCAGCACCGGAAGGAAGACAGAGGGCGACCGGGGGCACTGCTCACGCCAAGTGTTGCCTCATGGGGGTATTTTTGGCATGGAGAAAGGGTGAGCCAAGAGGTGTGGGACAGAGGGGCATGAGAGGATGCAAGGTGGGAGAATATTGGAGCCCACAGCCATCCAATGAAACTCAGGACAGATAAAGGCAGGCTGAAGAGACAAGCGGGCTGCAATTCCCCCACTCTGCTTCTGAATTTGACAGTAAGAGTTTCAGCCCGGCAGACGCTGTGCTGTGATCTGAGCAGCCACAGCTTCCTCTGGCGATGGCGCGCATTGCTGCGTGACCTTCACCCCAAGCAGCTGGCTGTTAGCACAGTTTGCAGGAAACGGTGTCCAGGTGTCCGTGTGCCCAGCAAACGCTAAGGGACTGCTGCGACGTGGCGCCTGCGCCAGCAGGGGCTGGACTCGATGGCCTCCACGGCCCCTTCCCGCTCTGCCCTTCTCTTACTGCAGAGCTGCAGTTGGCCCGCGGGTGAGGCCGGGGCTGTGCGCCGTGGGCTGGCTGAGCCAGGCGTGCTGCGCTGCCGAGTGCCGGGGACTGGGCACACCTACCGATCGGTCTGCTTGCTGTTCCTCTCATGAAGGCAACTCAGCAGCCCCACGAAGGTGTCCAGCAAGTCCAGAAGAGTCTTGGGGCTGATGAGGGGCAGGTGGGCAGCAAGGAACGTTGCATAGAGAGCGGCAGAGATATGGATCCAGGCGGCTGCTCTGGCGATGCAGAGGATCAAGTCCTTGTGGGTATGCAGCGACGCCGGCTCTACTGGGCAATGGATGGATGTGCCGAATCAGGGACTGCGAAGGTGGGCCATCTGTGCGGCGCCTCGCAAGTCCTTGGAAGCAGCCAGGGCAGCCGCAAGGACTGTCCCAGAGGCGCCCAGCAGCAGGTGCCCAGGCGGGGCAGAGAGCACAAGCAAGGGGCACAGCAGCGGGAGTGCCCCAGCGCCCAACTGGTTCCCAAAGAGGACCGCAGCCCCACACCTTCAGAGGGCAAAGCTGGGCAGGAAGCACGAGAAGCTGGAGACAGAGGGATGCTGCTGGGGGAGAGAGAGGCCTCCCCCCCTTGGTCCTTCAGGCTGGCAGGAGGACCTACCTCGCGTCAGTCTCGAATGCCTGAAATGGTGCTTCAGGTGCTTTGAGGTCACCTCCAACAGGGTCCTGTAGCTCCAGGGCTGGTAGATCTCCAGGCTGGAGAGTACCTGGGCGAGGGCTGTGGCCAGGAGGGGGGGCAGTGCCAAGGAGTGCGGCCCCCCCAGCAGAAGCAACACGTGCAAGTTGGAACGCACAAACTGGAAGAACCTGCACGCAAAGCCCAAAACAGCGGTTGAGAGGCTGCCCCCTGGCTGGGCGCCAGGGGGCTCCTCACCCACCCCTCTGGCCGTACCTCTGCAGAATGAGGTCATCCCGCATGGTGCGCTTGATGCTCTGGTTCTCCTGCAGCAGGGCTTGAATGACGGACATGGAATCCTCGGGGCTGTAGAGGCCGGGGCAGGTGCCCTCCGCCATCAGCGCGAAGACCAGGTGCAGGCTGGCCAAGCTCGCCCCAGGCTGCACCAGCAGCAGCACCCGCCTCCCTGCAACCCCCGCTTGCCAGCTCGCCAGGCGCAGCAGGGCCAAGACCTCCGCCTCGTCAGCCTTCGCCGGCAGCTCCATGAGAACGGCACCGGTGATCTGAGCAGCCAGAGCCACCAGGGTGTGCCGCCCGGTGCCCCGGGCAAAGGAGACCAGCGCGCCGTGCCTGTCGGGGCTGCAGAACAGCCGGCTCAAGCGGACCACGTGCCTCAGGCCCTGGGAGCTCTTCAGGAAATCCGGGGGCAGCCAGGGAGCGAGCTGGCCCTCCAAGGCCCTCCAGGACTTCTCCTGGTAGGGGTTGTGGGCTCCAGGGCTGTGGGCCCCCTGCCCCAAGTCCCTGCTGAAGACAAGATCTCGCGGGGCCTCACCGGGCAGCAGCAGGAGGTGGGACGGCAGCAGCGGGCCAGAGCTGTCTTTCTTGGAGGAAGTGCGCCGCTTCAGTCGCACCAGGGAGGAGCGATGAGGGCTTGCCCGGGGGTCATGAGACACCCGCAGCATCTCAGAGACTGTTGCCTGGAAGGCCCCTTCGCGCTTCTTCCCCACCCCAGCCTCCACCTCAGGATCCGCTTTTGAGGAAGGCTCATTCTCCAGCTCCCACAGGGTGGGCTCATCATCAGACGCTGGAGCTGGGGGATCCAAAGACAGGGCGGGGGCCTGCTCCACGGGATCCCAGGGGTCCAGACGATCCACATTGTGGCTGTACAGGAAGTCAGGCTCCACCTGGGTCGTGAGCAGATCCTCTTCTGTGGGCTCGGCCGCCTCCTCCTCCTCCTCCTCCTCCTCTGTGGTTCCCGGGAAAAAGGAGCTGGAGGTGCTGGGGAGATGGAAGGCAGTGTGGCCTCGGCTGGGCAGGCGGGACATCTGGAGAGCAAGGGACACCACACGCAGGAAGGGCTGCCTGGCGCAGAAGGTGGCAGCCGCAATCTCCATCACCACCTGCGCACAGAGCTCACGCTGATGCTCACTTCGCAGCGGGTCACAGAAGACGCGCAGGCTCTCGTGCACCCAGAGGCGTATGATCAGCCGGATGCTGAGGATCATGGTGTAGCCCGTCCCCACGGCCATCCTGCTCAGGCCAGAGGTACGCCGGCTGGAAGGCGCCTTGATGATGTGGTCTTCCAGGGGGCTGCTGAGGTGAATGCCTGGCCGGGGCCGCAGCAGGAACAGGCCCCTGATGACCTTATGGACGTCATGCAGAGAGAAACGGAAGAGGCAGCAGGCTGGCGAGGGCTGAAACCGGCTCCTCACGGAGTCATAGGTGGCAATGGTGGCCCGGACGAGAGCGGAGGCCAGGTCACTGTGCCGGGTCAGCAGAGGGAACTTCTCGAGCCAGGCCAGCACGCTGCCAGCGTGCATGCCGAGCAGGGACTCCCCGGTCATGACGGGCAGCACCAGGACGCTGAAGAGCCTGCCGAAGCGAGGGCAGAGGGGCAACGCGCCGGCCAGTGGCACCGAGAGGGAGGCGAGGCAGTTGAAGCCTGCGGCGGGGCAGTGCTGCAGCTCCAGAGTCTCAGCATGGTAGAACTGGTGGTGGGTCAGGGCCTGGCGCAAAGATTCCACCACCGGGCTTGAGCCCCGGACAGGATCTGGAGAGGAGGAAGAGAAATGCGACTGGCAGGAAGATCACCCCGTCTCCCATGAGTGCCGATGCTTTTCTGGGCCAGAAGTGGGGACCACTTCCTGGGCTGTGTTTCAGTAGCTCCACACAACTTGGATGGTTGGCTCTAGAAAGTGATGCTTAGGGAATATTGAACAATTATGCAGGGGTGTCCTGGGTGGGATACTTTGGAAGGGTCTCGTTGGCCAGGGCATCCTATGTCGAAAACAAGTGGACGGCACACAGCAGCAGCAAACAGCAGGGAATATTGCCCAGCCCCACAGACTCCCCAGCATGGAGCTCCTCAAGGATGACTGTGGTCTCCGGTGCTGTTCTGCAGCACATGAGACCACTGAGTGGGGCCGCCCCGAGTGCGGGCAGTGCGCTGCCATTGGCGCACAGGGAACACAGCGCTCCACTTCTCCTCATTCCCATCAGGTAAGGCTACAGATGTGCTGAATCAGTGCCTGGCTGCAACAATGCTCTGCCTGAGGGCTAAAAAACTGGCGCCCCATCCAGGTGAGACTAGGATGTTGTGAGCAGGTGGCTCCTCCGGGGGGCTGTCTGGCCACACTCCCCTTGAAGAAGCAGGGTCACAGCTTGGGGCCCCCTTGCAGTTCTCCTTGTCTTCTGACGCAGGTGGCTTTAGCGGTGCGGAATCTGCCCCACCAGCTCCAGCTGCTGGTCAGTTACTCTCTTCTCTGGACAGGGGTGTCCTGATTGTTGTAATCTATGTGGCAGTAATCTCGACACTACATAAAGCACACATGCTGCATGCTGATTAGTCTACACAGGGCAGCACTGGAAGACTGATCGGGGCTCCAGTTTGTCCCAAACATGGCAGCCAGACCAACAACTGGGCCCAGAAGGCCCAAGCATGTAACGGCAGTTCCGGCCTGCTTGTCTTGGCTGCCCACAAGCTCCCAAACTTAATTCGAGGTGCTGGCTTTTGCAGAGAAGGGCCTGTCTCTTGCCCACTGCAGGCTGCTCAGATGGCCTCATCCGGTTCTGTGGAGGAGGCGGAGTGGCAGCTCTGAGGTTATTGAGAATCACGCTGTCTGGGGAGCGGGGGAGGCTTTTCAGAACCGAAATGGAACGGGCAACAGGAGAGGCAAGCGAGCCAGTTTTGATGCATCCGGCATTGCCAGCATTCCTACCATCCAGTCTGCAAGCAGCCTGGGATGGGAGCCAAAAGCTCTGCAGCAGGAAGGAGGGGAGGGAGCAGGTGCCTCTCCCACACCTCAGAGCGCGTGCCACCAGGACTCGGGCGGTTTGACACCGGGCTTCAATTAAAAGACTGCACTGCTAGCGGTTTCTTTTGAGTCTGCTGAAAGAGTGGGAAGGAAGCGGCTGCTCTCTGCAGCTTCAGCCTGTAAAGCCTTAAACAGCTTCAGATCACAATGCAACATTGGCGGTAACCTCCCAGTCTCTCCCAGCCTCAGTCTGCTGGATGCAACACCCACAAAACTGACGCCTTCCTCCATGTGCCACCTCTGTGGGAAGCTCAGCTGGTGGCAACCAGAAGTGAGTCCTTCCAGTTGTGGCGTCCACCTCTTGAACAAGCTCCCCAGGAAGACCTGCCTGCTACCGCTCCGTTATCCTTTGGGCACAAGGTTCAGGCTGCCCCCATGCCAAGGCATGTGATGGGATAGGGAGGGGGGTTTCTTTTAATGGGCCTAGCTGTGTTCTTCCCATTGTTTTAAATTCTATTTTAAATTTTGCATTGAAATGTTCTGCTGGATTTATTATATCTATCTATTTTTTTATTTATATCCTGCCTTTTTCCTACAAAGGGCTCAAGGCAGCTTACATCATTCTCCTCCTCCATCTTATCCCCACAACAACGCTGTGAGGTAGGTTGGGCTGAGAGTCTGTGTCTGGCCCAAAGTCACCCAGTGGGCTCCATGGCTGAGCAGGGACTCGAACCCGGATCGCCTGAGTCCCAGTCCCAGGCTCTTCACCACGACGCCACACTGGCTCTCAAAATATTGCTATTCCGTATTGTACCGCACTGCCCTGTGTGAGTTGTTAATCAGCCAGACAGCTGCAGCTACCGGGCAGCCGAGAAATGAGGTGAATCAGGAGCGGCCCCTTCCTGGAGGCCAGGCCAGCTGGGCAGGGCCGAGAGGAGCCCCGCGCACCCTGCCCCACTCACCAACGAAGGCCAAATGCAGGTCCTCCACGAAGAAGAGGCAGCGGCCTTTGCCGACCGCACCGCGGGTGGATTTGCCGGCAGCGAAAAGGCCCTTGTCCCGCATCATGCTGAGAGACCTCTTGTGCAGGAGGTGGCGCAGGTGGGCCGCACTCAGGGCAGGGGTGAGGCACACGCGGTGGTAGTAGTGGTTGGGCTGCACCAGCGCCTCGGCAAAGGAGGACTTCCCGCACCCCGGCTCCCCGACCAGAAGGATGGGCTGATCGGAGCCCAGCAGCAGATCGACCACGAAAAGCACCCGCTCGTACTGCAGAGAGAGAAGCCTCTGCCACACAGACGCACCGGGCCACCCTGTCTCCCGCCGGGGAAAGCGGGGGCTCGGCCATACCTGTGGCAGGACAGAAAAGCTGGCAGGAATGCCCTTGACCCGGCCAGTCAGGTACTGGCCATTGAACGGCTCCAGAGCACCTTTCTCGGCCACAGGGCAGAGGTCGAACACGGACGGCGCCGGAGGAAGCTCGATGCGGAACCTGCTGCCACTCAGGGCCCGGCGGACAAAGTGGTCAAAGAGAGGCCAGTGCCTGCACGGGAAGGCAGGTCACCCTCCTGAGAGGCCTCAAGGCAGGGAGCCTCTGCTCCCACCAGGCCGGGAAGCGAAGCCGTTCACCCCACGGGCCTCAGCTCCTGCTGTGCCAAGAAGTGCAGAGGCCTTGCCGTGTGACCCCAACCACCAATGTACCTGGGATGCAGGTGGCCCCCAAAGCCCCACACGTAGGCAAAGGTGAAGGTGCTCTGGGCAAGCAAGTGGTGATGGGCAGGAACTGCGTCATCCAGGCCGTGAGGGCCAGAGGAATGAGCTGCAAGAGGGACGGCCTTCGTTTCTCCTGGCAAAATCAAGGAGCCCTGTTGTAATGGGTGCGCCCCCTCTCGGGCAGGACAAGGGCTGGGAGGGGACACAAGCCAGGCTGGCTGCGTGCAAACACAGACGTGCCCTGGGGCAGAACGAGGTTTCCTGCCACAGCCTCTGTCCCCCGGCCCGGCCCTCGATCCCAGCTGTTCCCGGGAGTGGGGAAGACTTGCCTGTCGACTCCTGTGCAGCAGGCAGGTGCTTGATCCTGTCTCGGCGCAAAAACTGCTCCAGCAGGGCGTGGAGGATCCTGGCGAAGGCCGTCACCTCCTGCACGCCCTGGGCCAGGGGGCTCTGCGGGTGGGGGTGCGGGAGCAGCGTGGAGCAGCAGTGCTGCTGCAGGAAGGCCAGCGTGGCGGGGAAGAGCTCCTCGGCCAGCTCGCGCAGCATGGCCAGGCCCTCCTGGGTCAGGCCGTACTTGCGGTGCACGTAGGCCAGCTCCGACGAGAGCAGCGCCCGCCAGAGGCTCGCGCCCTCACAGTGCAGCAAGGTGCAGCGGATGCAGATGGAGGGGGGCATCCCGGATACGTCTGGCATCTCGAAGAAGAACCGGACGTTCTCGGGGGTCTCCAGCCTTTGTCCGTTGGGCAAGCTGAGGGAGGGCCTGGCGCTGAACAGCGAGGAGATGGGCTCCAGCCACTCGGCAGAGGCTGCTCCGTCCAGCACCAGCCACTGCTGGCCGCTCCCGGTCCCCATCCCCGCCCCGCCCACGACGGAGGAAGTGGCCGCCTTCTGCAGGAGCCGGGAGAGGACCCCGTCCTTCCATACGCTGCCCTCCAGGCTGCCCACAAACTCGGCCACGCTCAGGCCGTTGGGCCACAGGCAGACGGTGCTGACCGGCTGGGAGAGCGTGCACTGGGAGGTGCTGACACTGGGCCCCCGAGGGGCCGCGTCGCTGGCCGCCAGCCTGCTCTGGGCCTTGGCCAGGGTCTGCCAGGCGGTGGTCTTGCCACTCCCGGAGGGTCCCAGGAGCACGATGCTGGGGGCACCCTGCAGGGCCTGGCAGAGCTGGCCTGCCAGGCGGAAGAACTCCGGGTCGGCCTGCAGCTTGCCCTCGTGCAGCTGGGCAGCCAGAGCGCTCTGCAGGCGAGGCGGCAGCTGCGGCTCCCACGGCTGCATGGGGGCGCTGGGGAAGACCTCGCGCAGCAGCTCCCGCACATTGTGCAGCCGGGGGCAGTCGGGGCCGCAGAGCAAGGGGGAGCCAGCCAGGGCCTTGATCACGGCCGGCTCCTCCTCCAGGCCCAGCAGGAAGGCAGTCCGGGTGGAGGACTTGCCCTTGGAGCACAGCGGGTCCTGCATGGCTGGGGGGCTGAACAGGATGCTGACGGCCGTCCGGATCACCTCCCGGAGCAGGGTGGGCCGACTGAGGCGCGGGCCAGGGCTCAGCTCCGCCTCCAGACGCAGGAAGGTGCAGAGTTTGTCCGCCAGCCGTGCCGCTTCCCGGAAGCCGGCTGCCAGCAGGGTGACCTCCGCCAGCCTGGCGAGGTCAGGGGGAAGCACGGCCAGCGGGCGCAGGGCCAGGCGCAGGGTCTCCGGGAGGCGCTCCAGCGTGACCACGCAGCCGTAGGTCTCGCGCACGCGCAGCAGCCGGCCCCCAAAGAGGATGTTGCCCAGGACGCGCGGCTGGTAAGGCTCGGCCTCATTGGTGCCCAGCTCCGGCAGGAGGACTGCAGGGGGCCCCTCGCCCTGCTCCGAGTCCTCCGAGCCCTCCGAGTCCTGGCTGTCTGGGGAGGCGGTGGCGGAGGAGAGGCCGGCGGCGGCCCCCCTGCCGGCATGCAGGGGTAGACACATCCGGTGCAGCTCCATGAGGTGCTGGCTGAGGGCAGAGAGCACTGCCGCCTCAAGCTGCTCGGCAGATTCCAGCAGCAGCAGGGCCCCCGCGTGCACTGCCCCACAGAGGTGGCGGGCGAGGCAGCTGACGGACATCTGCACGGCGCAGTGGAGGGTGACCAGCTGCCGGCCGAGCGCCTGGGCCAGGCCCTGCACCGTGTGGGACTTGCCCACGTCGGGGCGGCCCAGCAGCCCGCCGCAGCGGAATTCATCCAGGGCCAGGAGCAGCCCCAGGAACGTGCGGTCCAGTGAGGGGCTCCCCAGGAGGCGCAGGCCGGGCCCCAAGTACTCGTAATCGTAGGCCAGGCGGCTGTCAAGAACCTCAACCCAGCAGCCTGGGGGGCTGCCCAGCCAGGGGCTGCCCGCGGGGAGCCCTGCCGCTTGGCCCTTCTCCGGGTTCAGGGCCACGTGGTACTTGAGGCGCCGGGCCCACTCGAACACCTGCGGGGAGCTGGCCTGGGCCGCCAGCAGCTGGGCAAAGGCGTCGCGCTGCTGCACCATGAGGATCAGCAGGGCCTCCAGCAGCAGGCCCAGCGGGTCACCCTCCGGGTCCCAGGGGTGGGCGCTGCGGTAGATGCGCACATGGTGGGCCAGCGCCTCCAGCCTGAGGCTCAGCTTGAGCTCCAGCGCCAGCCGCCGGCCGGGGTCGGGCAGGGCCTCTTCCACCGCCACCCGCCACAGCGCCTCCTCGGCCAGCAGCACACACTGGCTGGGGAAGCTGCCTCCCAGGGTCACCCAGCGCTCGGCCACCAAGTGCAGGGGCAGCTCCGTGGGCCCTGGGCGCCGCTCGAAGGCCAGGTCCAGTTGCGGGCGCAGGGCCAGCCGGTGGGCCACGCACTCCTGCACCAGGTGGAAGACGGTCTCCTTCATGTGCCGCTCCAAGGTGCAGAGCCACTGCGTGGCCTTCCGGCAGAGGGACACTGTGCTGCAGAGCTTCACCGTCTCCCTGCGGGCTCCCACCAGGCCCGTCACCTGCACCACGGGTAGCTGGGCAGAGAACGTGTCCCGGTTCTGGGCCGCAGAGGGCACCAGGAGCTGCAGCTGGCAGACCCCGGGGAAGCAGCGCCGGGCCCAGGCCGAGGCATGGTCAGGCTCGGAGGCGGTGGCAAGCATGGCCACCAGCTCCTCGTTGCTGAGGAAGAAGAGACGGGGAAAGCCCATGCGAATGGCCTCCAGCACGTAGTCCAAGGCCCGGATGATGACCTGCAGCTCTCCGGATCCATCCGTGAACGCGGCTTGCAAGGAGCTCCCAATGAAGCGGCTCTCACGGCTCGAGCCGGGTACCAGCCTCACACTGGACAGCACCAACGGGTCGCTACACGTCACCCGCATGAACTCCCGGAAGTGGCCATCCACCTGCTGGAACTGGAAATCCTGCAGAGGGGCAGGAGCGGCAGGGTAGACCGCGGGAGGACCCCTTGTGCAATCGGGGCGGGGGGGTGCACAAATGCTCACTGCAGGAGGCCCTGCAAAGGTGGGAGGTGTGTGGGAAGCGAAGGGGAGCACCCCAAACTCACCAGTTCAGCACTGGGAAGGCTAATGTCCATCTCATAGAGAACAATATTCAAGAAGACCCATTTCTGCTGGAAACTGACCCAGGCTTCCAAGAGTGATTCTGGGAAAATGAAGAGGAGGCGATGGGAGGAGGAAAGGTGAGGGAAACCGGAGGCCTCCAGGCCCCAGCTCCTGCCCCCTCCTTGCCCGGTGAACCTACAAGGCCCCAGCCCAGCAGAGGCATGCAGGGGGTCGCCTCCAAGCCCCCCCCCCCCCCGCCGTGAGCCAGTCCTCGCTTTCCCCTCCTCCTCACCAAAGGCACGCAGCGTGGACACCCAGCTCTCGGCTTCCTCCTGGATGTCTGCCGAGAAGGGGGACAGGATCATGTTCTGGAGGGTCACGATGCTGTGCTCCACGCTGGCCTTCAGTTCTGCTGTGTCTGCAATGTGGGGGAGGGGACGAGTTGAGGAGGGAGCAGTATGTCGGGCCTGTGAAGGGGGTCACGAGCTGCTCCCATCTTGCTCCTCGACTCCCACTGAACAGTCTGCAGTGCATGAGAGACTGACCCCCTCTCTGCAGGGGACACGGAAGGCCTGCCGGGCTGGCTCACACTCTGTCCAAGCTCAGACTACCTCGAGCCCAGTATTGGCAACAGAGATGCAAAAGCTCAGAAAAAAATGGAAACATCTGGGGGGGAACCCTCCATGACTGTTCTTATTTTTCCCCCCAAAATACCAAACAGCTTCAAATCATGAAAAATTTTCTTTCAGAATTTAGGACAAAGTATTTACATATTGTCACCCAGTCTGTCTTCTGCAAAAATTATATCTAGAAAACCTATATAATGGGAAGTGACTGAAAATAATGAAGCGTGGGGAGAATTTTTTAATCCCCTATGTAAGATTGGTTATTTCTCCCAACCCTTCTTAAAATCAACAGCAGCTGTGCATGCCTGAGGAGGGCCAGTGTGCACAGGAGTCTCGGAACCTCCTCAGAGAGAGCGCGTCCCACGGCACTTCCCAGACTGGGGAGAGGCACCGAGGGGGGCCCCGCAGGGCTCAGTCCTGGGCCCCGCACTCTCCAAGGTTTCACTGAGGCCTTGGATGAAGAGGTGCAGGGAAGGCCAATCAGATTGGATGGGGTACCTAATTCCCTGGAAGGCACAAACAAAATTTAAAGCCATCTCAAGAGGCTGAAGCACCGGGCAGAAAGCAAGGGGATGCAATTCAAGGGGCAAATGCCAAGTTCTGCACTTCGGAAGAAGGAACCAAAGGCACAGTTACCAGATGGGAGACCCTTGGCTCAAAAGTACCACAACCGAGAAGGATCTAGCAACCATCAGTGGTTTGTCCACAGGGAGCTGCACCCCACTTGCCGCAGACGGGCAGCGGGGCTGGCTGTGCTCTACCAACTCCTCCTTGGTTGGCATCGTGTTCACGGGGGGTGCGCTGGTGCCACCGGGGAGGCCGGGGAGGGGAAGAGGGCTTGGTGGGAGCCAGCTAGGAACCACGCTGAACCAAAGTTGGTATTTTGTTCTTGTGTTGCATTTTTTGTTGCCCGGTTTCTGATTGTTTTGGAGAGTTTTCATTTGTTTGGTATTGCGTTTGGAAACTAATACACAGAACACTGTGTTATAGAAACATAGGAACAGAGCGAGTCAGAAGGGGTCTCCTGGGCCATCTAGTCTGACCTCCAGCACCAGCCGGCTCCGCTCACGACATGCCCACCACGTGGACGTCCAGCCTATCCTTGAACTCCCGCACCGATGGGGCCTCAACGACCTCTCATGGAGGCCCATTCCACACCCTCAGGGTCCTGACTGTCAGGAAGTGCTTCTTGGCATCCAAATGGAACCTTGACTCCCTGAGCTTTGCTCCGTTGGAGCACATCCTGCCTTCCTCTGCAGGGGAGAACAGGCCTCTCCCCACCTCCGTGTGACACCCCCTCACGTACCTGTATGTCACCAACAGATCCCCTCTGAGTCTCCTCTTCTCCACGCTGAAGAGACCCAGTTCCCTCAGTCTCGCCTCATACGGCATCCCCTGCAAACCGGCCACCAACCTTGTGGCGCTACGCTACACTGCCTCTAACCTGACTATATCCTTTCTGTAATGAGGGGCCCAAAACTGAACACATTACTCCAGTTGCGGGCGCACTAGAGTCATGTAGAGTGGTAGTAATACCTCTCTTGATCTAGAAGCCACACTTCTGGCTATGCAACCAAGGGTGGCGTTCGCCCTCTTGACCACCGCATCACACTGCTGACTCACGTTTAGCCTGCAGTCGACCAGCACCCCGAGGTCCCTTTCACAAGTGCTGCTCTCCAGCCACTTGTCACCTAACCTGTACTTATGACACCTGAGTGTGGTGCTTTTTTTATGTGTGTGGTGCTTTTTGTTTCTGCCTGAGGTGGTTTTCCTGTTTTCACCGGTCCCAGCTGTGGAAAGGTCGGAAACCAGGGTTGTAGATCACAGGTTGAATGTGAGTCGACAGTGTGATGTGGCTGGAAAAATGCTGTATTAGACTGTATCAATGGAAGTATCACGTCCAAATCCTGAAAGGTGCTAGCGCCCCTTTATTCAGCGCTAGTAAGACCTCATCTGGAGCACTGTGTCCTGTCCTGCAGAAAAGTGGACAAGGTTCAGAGGACAGCAGGGATGATCCAGGGACTGGAGACAAAGCCCAGCAAGGAGAGATGGCCAGAACTGGGCATGCTTAGCCTCAACAAAAGCCAGAGGGGTCGTATAACAGTGCTCTACAAATGGTGTCCGTCAGAATATGGCATTCTAACTCTGCACAGCACACACATTCTAAAGGTCACCTTGAGAGCCATCAAGAGAGGGGGGAAAAACAAGGATTTCTGCGATAAGGAGATGATAGGAGGGGTCTTTTGGGGGGGAGGAGGGAAGAAGAAAAAAGGGAGAATCAGCAGAGATTAGGGTTTTTGTGAGGAGAAAGGTAAGAGGTAAATATGAGGTGAATTGTCAAGAAGGAACTCTGAGGTAAATAGTAGTTTGAAAATAGCAATGCTAGGAAAGTCCCAAGAAACTCAAAATGGTGGTCAAAGGAGAACTGGGGGAAATGGCAGGAGCCCCTCCTATTTATACTGGAGGAAGGGGAAGGGGCTCTGCCTGAAATTCCCAAATGCAGATGTGAAACCCATTTGTGTGCTGTGCAGAGACCACCAAGAAGAACTGGTGCTTTCTGCGGTACCAGCAACACAGCCCTACTAGTAAACAGCCATGTGTGACAAGAAGGAAAACAAGTGTGTGTGTGGGAGAACTAAGGGGCAGAAAGAAGGGGAACGAAGGGGGCAAAGTGCCTTAACCAGCCAATACTTGATGCTAAAGTGATTAAAATGCCATTTAACAATAAAAAACCAGGGGAAATAGAAAGGTTTTGGCCTGGCACCAGCATGAATTAAGCATCATCAGCAAGCACACCTTGCATCTATGCTGCAATTGCACTTAGAATACTGGGTACAGTTCCGGCTGGCACACCACAAAAAGGTAATATTGTACACTCGGAAAAAGTGCAGAAAAATGATACGGGGAGCGAGCAACTCCACTAAGCGGGAAGATTGCAATTGTTCATAGATATTGCATGTTCACAGAATAGTAGGGTTGGAAGGGGCCAGAAGGCCCTCGGGTCCAACCCCTGCTGCTGCAGGTCACCACGTTGCACCTCCCACTCAGAGGGCTGCCCAGCTTCTTTCTGGATGCCCCCAGTGTGGGAGAGCCCACCTCCTCCCCAGGCAGCCGGTCCCACTGCCCTCTTGCTCTGCCAGTGAGGAAGCTTTTCCTGATGTCCAGCGTGAATCTGGGTTGCCGCAACTTGACTTGATTATTCCGAGGCCTGCACTCTGGCATCAGCGAGGAGAGACCTTGGCCTTCCTCTTGTGGCAGCCTTTGAGGTACTTCTGGAGGGATCTCATGTCCCTCCTCAGCCTTCTCTTCCCAAGGCTGAATGTACACAGTTCTCAGTCTCTCCTTAGAGGGCAGTGTTCCAAACTCAGGATCATTTTTGTTGCCCTCGGCTGGACCCTTTCTCATTTTTCTGCATCTTTCTTAAACCTTGGTGCCCGGAACTGGACACAGATGAGGCCTGACTAGTGAAGAGTATGAGGGAAGTACTACTTGTACTTCTCATGATTTGAAACATAGAAACAGAGCGAGTCAGAAGGGGCCTCCTGGGCCATCTAGTCTCCATGAGGCCTCAAAAATGGAGGCCAGCGGGCGTGAGAGAACCCCTGCCAACTCTCTAATTACTCTCAGGTGTAACCCGTCAGGGCCTGGTGCCTTTGTAATGTCCAATGCCCTGAGGAGTTCCGCGACTTCTAGGGGGGAGACTCTAATCTGTGCCCCTAAGTCCCCGGCCTCATCTAATCTCCTATGCGGATATCCCCCCTCCTGCTTTGGGGAGAACCCAGAGGCAAAATAGTCATTTAGCATCTGTGCCTGTTCCCTCATATCAGTCACTGGATCTCCTTCCTCCTTATTTAGTGGTCCCACCGCTTGTCTCCCCTTCCTCTTCCTATTTACATGCTGAAAGAAGCCCTTTTTGTTGCTCTTGATATTCTTGGCAAGTCTCAGCTCGTAATCAGCCTTAGCCTTGCGAAGAATCATTCTCAAACAGGCCTCCTCCTCCCGGTAGACCCTTTCGTCTATTTGCCCCTGTACCCATTTCCTCAACTCGCTTGCCTTCCCGTAACCTGTCCCAGGAGACTCTCCCCAGTCTGGCCTTCAGTTGGCCAAAGTTGGCCCTCTTGAAGTCCCAGCTTCTAGTGCTCGACCTGGGGCTGAACAGAATCACGCCCACGACAGAGCCCCAGTCCCCAGTCCCCTGATCTCAAAGCAAAGGATGGAGTGATCACTCGCATCCAGAGCTCCCCTAAACTGTACTTCATCTATCAGCTCTTCTCTATTGGTCAAGACCAAGTCAAGGATCTCCCCACCCCCTCACCTCTTGGACCCTCTGTGTGAAAAACCCTCCCTCTATAGCTTCTAGGAAACAACGTGACCTGGCCGTCACCGCCAAGTGAGTCTCCCAACTAATATGCGGAAGATTGAAATTTTCCATAATTACTGTGTCTCTCCCCCGAGATATCCTTAGAATCTGGTCTGTCAGGACATCATCCAGGGTCTCAAGTCGAGCTGGAGGCGATAACATACCCCCACTGTCAGGTCTCTTTCCCTGTCAAACCCCTAAGTTTCACCCAGTATTTGGAAGTAATACTGCTATTAATGCATCCCAAAATAGCATTTTGCAGCTGCATCACACTGATGTCTCATATTTAGCCTGTTGTCCACACTAACTCCCAGATCTTTTTCTCTTTCAGTTCTGTTGAGCCATGTGTTCCCCATCCTGTATCGATGCCTTTGGTTCCTCTTTCCTAGGTGGAGGATTTGACACTTGTCTCTACTGAATCTCCTTCTGTTGCTTTCAGCCCGGCGTTCAAATTGATCAAGAACGCCCTGGATTGAGACTCCTACACTGAGCTGAGAATGCTTAGCTTAGGCGAGGGGTGACCAAGGCCATGTCGGCTGTGCGGAATTATGCCTGGCATGAAGGGAGTGGAGAGGCAGCCATGCTTCTCCCGCTCCCATGCTCTCACGGAGCTGATTGGTGGGAGATCCCGGACGCACAACATTCCACAGGATATAGCGAGGGCCACGGATTCAGATAGCTTTACAACAGGAGCCATCCAATTCCCGCAGCAGCAGGGTATCGATTACTACCTGTCCTGAGGGCTCTGTGCCACGTCCAGTAACAGGCAGGGTGGGGGTGTGCGTGCACCAGCTGCGGGAGAGCAGGGCTGAGCACATCCTGCTCGTGGGACCCTGTGGGGAGCCAGCTCTCCACCAGCTGCAGCAGGGCCTCCCGCCTGAGGCTCCTCACGGCTTGAGCCCACGTGGCTTTCTCACACCGGCAGCCCCCGAGCAGAGCTTGCCTCTGCAACGGAACACTGCTGGCTGCGACCGGAGCACCTCCAGGCCTCACCTGACAGCACATAGGTGCCACTGTCCTTGGAGATATATTCCAGCTTGGCTGGGCGCTGGCGCCCGCTCGCGGGGCGTCGGAAGCGCTCTGGCTGTGGCTCCTGGTAGGGCACGCTGAGGATGAAATTGACCAAGCGGAACTGCTTCTCAGCCCAGGTCCTCTGCAGGTGGTGGAGGGTGTCCCTAGCATACTGCCAGTTTTTTTCACAGATGTAGACCTGGGAGCCAAAGAATACTGGACTGGGCCTGGCCAGGAGGTGGGGACCCCCATTCCTGTCACTGGTCTTCAGAGTCACTCACCCTGAAGATGGCATCGCTGTGCTCCAACAGTGGGTAGGAGAGCAGCTGGCCCAGTGTGAACTGCATGCTGAACGGGCACTTGACACCCATCACTGGAAGAGGGCAGATGCCAAAAACCACCCTTACTTGCAGGTTGCTGGGCCCAGCCCGAGCCCCCTCAGACAACTCTCGAGGCTGACCTCCACCACCTGCCCAGGCGCCTCATTTAGCAAGGCCACTCCTCCCCACTGGACTCCGCCAAAGCATGCAGACCCACCTGAGGATCCCCCTCAGCCCCCCGGGACAGGCCAAGGGGTCCCACTCCCAGTCCCAAGGCGTCACCAGCAAAGATCTCCTTCCAGCAGCTGAGCTTGAGCAAGGGACTGCCAAGTTTCAGGAGCAGGGGGAAGTACTTCTGGAAGTCGGCGATGGCACGCAAGCAGGCCTGCAGGACCGGGTGGTTGTTGGGCAGGCAGTGCTCGAGGCTGATCACCTCCTTCTGCCACTCCTCCGTCTTCTCCATGGCCAGGGCAGTGCTGAACTGCAAGGGGACAGGGAGGCTGGGCTACCCAGGAAGGGGAAAGAAAAGCCAGAGCAGGAAGGGAGGCAGGCTGGGGCTATCTATCCAGGAGTGCCGCTAGAAAAAGGATGCAAAGGGAAGGAAGAGCCATGGGCAAGAAGGCAGGGCCTGACAAGGGGCCGTCCCTTGTGGCGGAAGGGGAGAGCTCTGCCAGCCACCCCCCTCGCGACTTCAATTTGGGCAATCAGTCAGGATGCAAAGGGAAGCCGCTGCCCTGGTGCTGCCAGTGGGGGTCCTGGGGGAGATTCCCCCTGGGGCTGCTCAGGGCCCCGGCCTCCCCCCTCCCAGCGACGCCACCAAGCCCGCCAGGCGCATCAAAGCACGGGTGGCCAAGCTCGGGGCTGCAGGCTCGCCTGGCCCACTTTACCTTGGCGAAAGCCAAGCACTTCCACTCTGTGATCTGCTCAGAAATGATGCGGAGCAGCTGCCAGACGCGTGTGTGCACCTCGATGACCCCCTGCTTCCCCGTGACGAAGGAGACGTCCATGCAGTCCCCTGAGGACACAGCAGAGGGCCGCGGCGTTGCTGCGGAGCGCATGAGAAGGGGCGCCCACGGCTGCGACCCAGGGGCAGGCCCTCTTACCGGTCAGAATCCGCTGGGAGCGGCAGAGGTCAGTCACCCGTGCCACCGTGGCCTGGAAATGACAGGCCAGCTGGTGCAGCTCGTCCTCCATGGCCCGGGGATTCTGGGAGGGGTCCTGGAAGCGCCCCACTGTGACCATGGCCAGCAGCTCCTGCAGTTCTCGGGTCGCTTTCTGAAGAGAGCTGTGGAGCTCAGCAATGATGTTGAGGCGCCGGGAGATGATGAAGTCGGAGACCTCCCGCTGCTGGTACACAAAGGCATCCCAGGTGTCCAGGAGCTGCAACACAGAAAAAGCTCTGGGGGCTCGGCTCCTGCCCCATGCTCCGGGCGTCCGAACGAGCCAGCCGGCAGGGCCTGGCGAGGAGGAGTGGGAGCGGCGCAGTGGCTGTGCCCTGCCCTGCCCTTGCACGCTGCCCGCCTGCTTCTTCTCTGGAAGAGGAGGAGCTGCTCAGAAGCCCAAATGCGGGAAGGCAGGTGGCTCAGGGGTGCTTGGCCCACGTCCGGCAAGTGGTGGGGCGGCTCGTGATGGTCAGACCCACGAGGCCTGTGGAGAATTCCTCTGCTGTTCCCCCCACACGGGGTGGGCAGGGGAGACGGGTGGCTGGCTCCTTCCCTGCCAGGAGCTGCTCAGAGTGTGCTGCGGTGGAACGGAAGTGAGGTGCCCAGGAGGGGCCAGCACAGCTCCCAGCAGCCCCTGTCCCCAAAGCCAAAAGGGGCAGGCCTGGGGCAGCCACCTGCGGGTGGCACACAAGACTCCGCTGGCGCCACCCTGCCCCCAGCCTCCAGGGCAGCCCGGACGGTTGCACCGGTGGCCCCCTGGCAGGGACGGGGGGCCTCTCCATGCCCTCCAGAGCAGGCAGCTCTCCGCTGGCAGAAGCAAGGCGGGTGTGGGTGGCTCGGGGCCTCTCACGCCTCCTCCCTGACCGGGGGCAGCCTCCGAGAGAGACAGAGGCCGCTGTGGCCTGGCTCAGGCGCGTCCCTCCTCCTCGCCACCCTCCCCGGCCGGGAGCAGCTGCGCACCGTGTTCTCCAGGTTCTCTTCGCTGGGGCTGAGGGGGCGGAAGCACTGCTGGATGACCTCGTTGAGGGCACGCACGTAGTCCACGTACTCCTGCAGCTCGGTCATCTGGCCCTGGTACTGCTCCAGCTGCGGGCGGACAAGCACAAGCCACGCCTGGGAAGCAGCTCCAGGCAGGTCCGAATTCTGCCCCCATTTCCCAGCTCCCCTCCATGGCCTGTGCAGTTCCAGCCCTCACCCTGCGCCTTAGAGGTGCAACTCGAATGGCCAAAAACATAAAAAAAGCCTTTGCCTAGCACTGGAATGTGTACAAAGAAGGTGCCTGGTACAGGCGGGTAGCTGATTCCACAGATGACTGAAAAGGCCCCACACCAGGCAGCCCCCTTCCTGGCATCCTTCAAAGGAGGCTCCCAAAGCAGGGCCCCAGAGGAAGATCTTAGGGCCTGGTTAGGCTTGTAGGGATGGAGACACTCCCTGAGACCCTCAGGTCCTACACTGCTTAGGACCCAGACTTCAACTAGCAGCCAGTGCGGCTGGCCGAGGACTGGCATGGCGGCCCCTGCGAGCCACCCCGGCAGCAGCCTCGCTGTCCGGCAGTCTCCGTCACGCCAACTCTCCAGGCTGTTTCCAAAGGCCGGCCCGCGCGCGGCACATGGAGCAACCCGAGGAGAGGCGGCCAGAGATGGACGACTGCGGCCGGGCCCCTCTGCCCAGGTGGGGCCGTTGCTGGCACAGCAGCACGAGCGGACGGCAGGTGCCCCACGGCACCGGGTGACACTTCCGGGTCCAGGAGCGCCCCTGACCGCGAACCGTGTCCCCAGGGGGAGTGCAGCCCCGCCAGGACAGGCCGAGCATCTCCCAGCGGGACAGCGGAGCCGCCACCCCACCAGCTGCGCCTCCCTCCGTGCCCGGACGGCATCCCGGGCGCTGGCCCTCGGCCAGTCCGCTGCCATGCTCAGGCGCCGATGTGGAGCAGCCAGTGCCTCAGCTGGTTTGAGGGAGAAGAGGCAGAGCCGAGAGGCACAGCCTCCCCAGACGCCTCGTGCTGATGCCAAATAGCACGGGGGACAAAATGCAGCCCTGGGGTACCCACGGCGTGGCTGCATGGCGCGTCCCCAGCACCACCTCCTGGAATCGGCCGGTCAAGAGAGGAAGTGCCGCGACGCAGGGCCTCCCCCACCAACCCAGCCAGCCTCTCCAGAAGGACAGAGTGGCTGATGGTATCAGAAGCCGCCGAGAGGCCCAGGAGAGCCAAAGGGGTCGCGCTCCCCCGCCTTCTCCCAGCCAAGGTCATCCCACGGGATGGCCAAGGCAACCTCCATTCCAACACCAGGCCGGCACCAGGCTGAAGCGGATCGAGAGGCTTGGTTTCGCTCGAGCGCCTGCAGCAGCCCAGCCGCCTCCTCCTCAGGCACCTCACCCACAACGGGGCCACTAACCAGAGCCGTGAGCCCCTGTGCCCAAAGAAGGCTCTACAGGAGGGGCTTCACTGCAGCCTCCTTCAGCGGGGCTGGCACCGCTCCTCTCTCAGGATGCTTTCGTCCTCCAGGACCCAGGTGGGAACCCCGCCTGAGCGTGTGTAATCAGTCATGAGAAGCAAGGACTGAGCCCCCAGGGGTGGGCTGCACTTGACCAGGCACCTGTCCACCCGCTCAGGACTCGATCACCTAAGCGCATCAAAAAGCACGGGGCCAGAAGGTGCTCTGGATGCCTCTGCTGGTGGGAAACACCCGCAGGCCCACACGCCAGCACCTAACACGTTCACACTGCAGCTGGATGCGGTGCCTGAGGGCATCTGCCAGCCCTTCCTGGAACCTGCTCATCAGGGGGTTGTCTGGCTGCAGCTGGACATGCTAGGACGGGGCACATTCATGCTGGTTTTGCTACAGCTGGACTGCAAGGCTTCCTGGCCTTAGCAGCAGAGACCACAGAACTGAGTGCTGAGCCCGACTCCAGTTTGGATGCCTTGCTTCGATCAGCAGCTTTGCTGACCATCTGCTCCAGCTTACAGGAGCCTTGCTGACTGCTTGCTGATTGAGAACACGCTAACACTGCAAGTTCTTCAGTTTACTCAGTGGATCTCCTTGTAAGCAAACCAAGCCCTCGCGGTGTCCCTTTCCTTGGGATTCCAGAGAACCTGAGCCCCTTGCAGGGGGCATGACAATTCCGACCGAAGCAGGCAGTTCCTCCGATTGCAACTGTGATATAACTGCAGCACAGACTACTACTGCTGGATTAGACTCATGCTCTACATATGAGCATCCCAGACCCATCTAGCTGTCGCCCATGCTTAACAAGATGGCAGACTCCGCAGACCTTCTGTCTGATTCACAGAATCATAGAACAGCGGAGTTGGAAGGGGCCAGAAGGCCAACAAGTGCAACCCCCTGCTGTGAGCAACCAGCTGCCCTGGGGGAAACAGACCCTCCTGCCCAAGTTCCCCACCCACTGGCGCATATGGGAGGTGGCATACAGCCAGCAGGCCTGACAGGCACGGATACGCTTCTCCTCCATGAAATGTTCTAGTTCCCTTCAAAATATGTCCAAATTGGTGCCCTTCACTGCATCTCATTGAACGGAAGAAGTCCTTCCTTTTCTCTGTCCTGAATCTTCATGAAATGATCCTTTTGGGTTTCAGAATTATGGAAAAGGGAGAAAGATGGCTCCCCCTCCATTGTCTCCATGCTCTGCCTAAGTCTATACACCTCGGCCATGTCTCCTCTTACTTGCCACACAGCTGGAGAGACAAGTCAGGGAGACGTGAAGGGGAGCCAGGCGAGATAAAGAAAATCTGGCAAAGAGCAGGTGGGAGCTGTCCAGAGGAGAGACAAGAGGAGGAGACAAGAGAGAACAGGCGGTCTTCTCTCAGTGTTGTGAACGGAAAGCAACATAGTTTGGGAATATGAAAACGAGGGGCAAAGAGGGAGGGGCCAGAGAGGAAACCAAGGTGACACCACGAGACTGAGCAGGCCTTGCGGGGAGGGGGGGAACTGGGTGCCGCACCCCATCGCTGGGCATGGCTGGATGGGGCCGCCGCTGCCAAGTCTGTTCTAGAGGCAGGACGGACCCGGCTTCGCTTGTGAGGTCCTGTCTTCTTCCAGACTAGCTGAAGTGGGGGCAGGTGATGTGAAAAGCAGGCAAATATGGCTTTGGAAAACGCAGCGCAGCACGTTCCCCTTGGCGAGATAAAAGATCCCGGGATGACCCTGCAAACAGATAAAGAGGCAGCCGTGGGCGCAGCTGCAGTGAGGCATCTGGCCGAGGAGAGAGCTACCTTCTGGGAGCACTTGGCGACGGTGAAGATGTCCGTGCCAACGGTCATGTACAGCTGCAGGACGCCGGCCAGTTCAGTGATCAGCAGCTCGCTGCGCTGGAGGGTCTCGCTCAGCAGCAGGGCCAGGATGTCCTCATTGATGGAGGCCAGCAGGGGCACTGCAAGGGGGGAGGCGGTGGTTCAGCGGCAGGAGCCACGGCACTGGCCCCCGCCCCCGCCCCCCGCACACGCACAGAGGTCCTGGTGAATGCTGCTGCAGTCCACGAAGAGCAGGCGGTTGTAGGTGATGACGGCCCGTGGCACGTTCTGCACCTGGCTCGCCCACGCACGCAGCTTGAGGATCTGGTTCACGTACTCTTCGGCGGGCCAGCCCTTCATGCTCTCCAGCTGGCCGCTGCTCCAATTGTGCACGAAGTGGTAGATCTGGTCCAGCCAGTTGTACTCTCGGCACAGGAGCTGCGTCTCCTCCAGGGCGGCCTGCGGGAGGGGAGGCCGTGAGTGAGGGCACCGTCCAGGCTGGCGTTTGTCGTGCTGGATCGGGGGCGATGCCGGAGGGGGCTCCTCTGTGGCAGCAGAAGTGCCCTCTGCTTCTGTCCCAAGGCTTCTGCTACTTCCCCTGGAGGCATGTGCCAAAAAAGAGCTCCCCCCACGTGACCTGACCGGGGTATGTCCTCAGGCCTGGCTCTTGCAGAGAAAGGGCTCTGCCTGAGGCCATGGGCAGAATCGGCCTCCCCTCACCTTCCAGTGCTCAGGCAGATCGGCACACAGCCCCTGCACTGCCCTGCCACTTTCCCTGGTGCCGCGCCTGCCCCTGCTCCCACCATGCCAGGACTCTGCCCTCTCCCTGTGACACTCCACATACAAAAGGTGGTGGAGCAGCTTTTACGCCACATCCTGGAGGAGGCTGATGGGCTGGGAAAAGTCCTGTTCAGATGAATGTATCCTTTGCGGATAAAGAAAGGGGGACAGGTTTAGATTGCCAGAGCTCAACAGGGCAGGAAACTGGCAACAAGATCGGGACAAGGCATTATGTTCCCTCACAGAGGACAAAGTGCCAAAATGACAAATGCCAACAAAAGCAGGAGGACAAGTTACTTGGCATTTCTATGGGAAAGTTGGGGTGCATGGAAAATAACTGAGGAGCTATATATAGTGAGCATCACGGAAACATGGTGGAGCAGAGATAGCCAATGGGATGCGGTCATCTCTGGATAGAAACCGCACGGTGAAGACGGGGATGGGCGTCCTGGAGGAGGTGTGGCCCTGTGGGTCAAAGTCCAGCAAAGCTGATATTCCAGCGTGGGAAGCCTCCTCCACAGAAGCAGCGCGGGTGAATGTTCCTGGCGCCAGAACTAGCTTAGTCACAGTAGTCTGTTAGCATCCCCAGGCCGGAAAGCTCAGGGAGATCTTGCAAGGGAAAAGAGGGCAGGGAGGCCTCCCACGAAGGCAGTGCTGCAATGAAGGAGGGCTTCAACTGGGTAAGGGCATGTGCCAGTTCTGACGGAGAGGTCAATTTTCTCGCCGCCATAAATGATTGTGCCCTAGAGACGTCGGTCATGGACCCAACCAGGCAATCCCAGATTCAGTCCTAGGTGGGGCTGCCCAGGACATAGTGCAGGAGGTAAAAAGCAGCTGAGCCATCAGGTAACAGTGACCACACCGGCATCAGATTTAGTATGCGGGTAGGTGGAAGACTGCCAAAGAGCTCGAACACGGTTGTACGAGACCTCAAAAAAGGATGTTTTTCAAGACTAAAGCAGAATCAAAGAAAGTGAACCAAGAAGATGCATCCACTCCCTAGCACCTGGAGATTACTCAAAAATACTATGGCAGAGGAACACAAAATATGTGTTCTATAAGCGAGAAAAGGCAGCAGAAAGTTCAGAAATCACCAGCTTGGTTAACAAGTGGTGTCAAGGAAGCCATTAAGGAGAAAGAAGCTTCCTTCAAGAGATGGAAGCGCTGCCCAAATGAAGAGAAGAGAAGAGAAAGGACCACAAGATTGCACAAGGGAGATGGAAGCAGACAAGCTAAGAAGGAAATGGTTTGAGGAGCACATAAAGAAGTCTTTAAATATATCAAGGGAAAGAAAGCAGATAGGGAAGCAGTTGGGTCATTGAATGATATTGGAATTGAAGAAGCACTAAAAAGGGGACAAGGCAATTGCAGAAAAACAAGTGGGTCTAGAGCAAATGAAGCCAAAACTTGCCCTGGAAGCGAAACAGAACAACCTGAAGCTGTTGCATTTCAGGCATATCATGAGAAGGCAAGACTTCCTGGAGAAAACAAAAACAGTGAGGAAAGTCAAAGGCAGAAGAATGAGAGGAAGAGCAAAGATGAGATGGGCCAATTCCATAAAGGAAGCCACATCCTTGAGTCTGCAAGAGCTGAGCGTGGCCATCAAGGTCGAACATTCTGGAGGGCTCCCCTTCACAGTGACAGCGTGAATCAGAGACCACACAGCAACACAAATCTGCAAGCTGCCCCAGTGAAAGCCCTGCTGATGCAGCGTGACTCTCCTGCCAGTAGCAGCACAGGCGACCATCCAGCAAAGAAGCAGCTGCTCAGCCCCCCGTTCTGGGGTCTCTGATTCATTTTATTTTTTGAAGGGCAGAAAGAAAGACAGCTCTCAGGAAAAAGGCAGAAGCGCTCCAAAGGAAACCTGCCATCTGGAGCCAGGCGGGACTGGCACAGGGGAAAGAGCTCTCTCCTGCCCAGGGACCACCACGTGCTTTTTCTTCACAGAGTCCTGCCAGAATGGAAGGGGCAGCAGGGGAAGCCCACCGAGGAGACCTCCTGCACGACGAGAGAGAGGCCCTCACTGCACAGGAACAGAGGCCTGCCGAGCTCAATCAAGTCAGGCCTCGCAGGGGTACCAACCCGACAGGGCTTCTGCATGGCTGCACTCACCGTGATCATGGCCCGCTGCTGGGCCAAGGCCTTCCGGATGATGCTGTCTGAATGCAGGTCGTTCTCCAGCTGCTCCCGTGACAGCAAGGGGAACTCACCCCTCAGGCGGTGGCCAACCACTTCCAGGCCGCCAAAGGCCTTCAGGTCCAGGCGGTGCACCAGCTGGACCTCCTCACCACACAACACTGCCGTGGACAAACGCGGGAGCACCTCTACGCAATCTGGGGAGCCGTGCCCGGCGCTGCTGCCTCTGCCCACCACATCTGTGGCTGCAAAGAGACAGAACGTCGTCCTGAAGATGTGTAACTCACACCTTCCATTCTCAGATCCAAAAGGCAACTGACAGAGAATGAAAGTGCATGAATATGCAAAAGACTTGAAACGTAGCAGCAGAGCAACAGCATCCGCAAGGGAGCAGCAAGACCAGTGATGGCGAACCTTTTAGAGACCAAGTACACAAACTGCAACCCAAAACCCACTTACTTATCACCAAGTGCTGACACTGCAATAAAACCTGAAAACTGAGGTTTTAGTTTAGGAAAAACACCTCATGGCCACTCCAAGCAAATATATATATATCTCTCTCTCCTTGGCAGTGCAGGGACTGGACATGCAAAAGCTCGGACGAGTTGCGGTAAATGAGTCACGGCTTGTGACGTCATCACCTGGCGCTGCTGCTCTGAGTATGGGCATGGCCCCTATGTGCGCTGTTACCTGATGCTCGGCTGCTGGGGTGATGCGTCCTATGGCACATCCTTCGGGGGCGACTTGGCTGGTGTGCCGACAGAGAGACATCCGCATGCCCTCTGTGGCACGCATGCCATATGTTAAAAACCACTGGCCTAACCCTACCCTGGTGCACTCCCCTACCCCAAATATAGGGCTAAAGTTCCATGGAGAAAGGGGCAATTTAGAAAAAGCCATCACTGAGTAGATTTTTCTACACTGCTCAACATTTCTGTCCATTCTGAAAATCTTTCAACTATCAAAATCATGCCAGGTCACCTCGTTTTTCTGACGCTAACCCTACCCTGGAGCACACCCCAAACCCTAATATGGGGCAAAAGTCCATTGAAAAGAGGGTGATTTTGAAAAACCCTTCATTGAGGGGCTTTTTCTGCACTATTCAACATTTCTGCCCATTCGAAACACATTTCAACCATCAAAACCATTCCAGAACACCTCATTTTTCTGACCCAAACCCTACCCTGGTGCACACGCCTAACCTTATATTGGGTTAAAGTTCCATTGAAAACAGGGCGATTTTCAAAAAGCCTTCCTTGAGGAAGTTTTTCTGCGCAGCTCATCATTTCTGTCCATTCTAAACACATTTCAACCACCAAAGTCATGCCAAGACACCTCATTTTCCTAACCCTAACCCTACCCTGGTGAACACCCCTAACCTTAATATGAGGCAAAAGTACATTGAGAAGAGGGCGATTTTGAAAAAGCTTTCCTTGATTAGCATTTTCTGCACTGCTCAACATTTCGGCCCATTCTAAGCACATTCCAACCATCAAAACCATGCCAGGACACCTCATTTTTCTATCCCTAACCCTACCCGGGTGCACACCCCTAACCTTATATAGGGAAAAGTTCTACTAAAAAGACAGCAATTTTGAAAAAAGGCTTCCTTGAGGAGCTTTTTCTGCACTGCTCAACATTTCTGCCCATTCTAAATACATTCCAACTGTCAAAACCATTCCAGGACACCTCGTTTTCCAACCCAAACCCTACCCTGGTGCACACCCGTAACCCTAACACAGGGCAAAAATTTCATTGGAAAGAGGGTGATTTTGAAAATGCCCTCCTTGAGGAGCCTTTTCTGCACAGCTCACCAATTCTACCCATTCCAAACACATTCCAACCATCAAAACCATGCCAGGACACCTCGTTCTTCTAACCCTAACCCTACCCTGGTGCACACCCATAACCCTAATATAAGGAAAAGTTCTACTGAAAATAGGGCGATTTTGAAAAAAGCCTTCCTTGAGAAGCTTTTTCTGCACTGTTCAACATTTCTGCCCATTCTAAACACATTCCAACCACCAAAGTAATGCCAAGACATCTCATTTCTCTAACCCTAACCCTACTTTGGTGCACACCCCAAACCCTAATATTGGGCTAAAGTTCCATGGAAAAGGGTGATTTTCAAAAAGCCTTCCTTGAGGAAGTTTTTCTGCGCAGCTCATCATTTCCGCCCATTCTGAACACATTCCAACCATCAAAATCGTGCCAGGACACCTCATTTTTCTAACCCTAAACCTACATTGGTGCACACCCCTAACCCTAATATAGGGCAAAAATTCCATTGAAAAGACGGCGACTTTGAAAAAGCCATCCTTGAATAGCTGTTTCTGCACTGCTCAACATTTCAGCCCATTCTAAAAACATTCCAACCATCAAAACCATTCCAGGACACTTCATTTTTCTATCCCTAACCCTACTGTGGTGCATACCCCTAACCCTAATCTGGGGCTAAAGTTCCATTGAAAAGAGGGCGATTTTCAAAAAGCCTTCCTTGAGTAGTTATTTCTGCTCAGCTTACCAATTCTACCCATTCTAAATACATTCCTACCATCAAAACAATGCCAGGACACTTCATGTTTCTATCCCTAACCTTACCTGGGTGCACACCCCTATCCCTAATACAGGGCAAAAGTAACACTGAAAATAAGGCGATTTTGAAAATGCCTTTCTTGAGTACCCTTTTCTGCACCGCTCAACATTTCTGCCCATTTTAAACACATTCCAACCATCAAACCATCCCAGGACACCTCGTTTTTCTAACCCTAACCCTACCCTGGTGCACACCCCTAACCCTAATACAGTGGTACCTTGGTTCACAAACTTGATCCGTTGCAGGACTCCGGTCCTGACCCAAATTGGTTGGGAGCCAAGACAAATTTCTCCATAAGGTTCCATGTATATAAGGTTAATCCATTCTGTAACTTTTTTTTATCTGTGTTGTGCATAACAGCTTGACAGAGGCATTGGCATGCGAGAGAGGGCCAGAAGCTCAGAGTGAGAGTCAGGCATCGGAACAAGGGGATTTATACTTGGGGCCCAGTGCCCAAACGGCCCCTCTGCAGCCCGACTCTGAGGCTTCCGAGCGAGTAGCCTCCCCACACCCTGGCTCTGAGTTGTTTGAGCAGAGTGCAGCTTCCCTTTCTCTAGACTCTGAGGTGTTTGAACAAGTTGCCCCCCACCTCCTGACCCTGAAGCTGCTGGGCAGAGTCCTGAAGAACAGGAAGATGTAACGGGAAATTTATGGAACGCTCAGCCCCGGAGAAGATTGCAGTGGTTAGACCAACTGAGACGGCAGCAGAGAAGTGTGTCCCACCCACGAACAGAAAGGCGTGAAAGGAGATTGAGATCCACGTGACTTTTCCCCTCAGAGTTCAGAAAGGAGGGGGCAACTGAGCTGTGAGGTGCTCATTGCCAGAGCTAATCTGTTGCATCATAAATCTTGCAGCAAACAGCTGTAGAAGTCTTTAGTTTTATTGCTGACTGCTGTGTGAGTTAATTGGAGACGTAAGTTATGGCCTCACGATGATCTGAAACATTTGAAGCAAAGTGACAAAGAACAACAAAGAACACAGCAATCTCCCCTCCCCCGACACCGAGCACAAGCACGGCCATGTCCCACCCCCAAGACGATCGTCATCGCAGACATAGACAGGTGTCCTTGCAGGTGTGTTTGGGGGGAGAGAAAGGTGTGATCATGCTGGAGGGGAGATGGCTGAGATCGCAGTTGTCCTCGTGCAGGAAAATGGGCACGATCTCAGCCATCTCCCCCACCCAACATGATCGTGGCCATCTCACCCCACCCCCAGGCACAACCGTGATCGCACCTGCCTTCCCCCCACGAGTGCGACCCAATTGTGCCCCTCTCCCCACTCGGGGGGTGGGAGGGTGGGGAGATGGCCCCGATCACAGTTGCCACCCAATGCGGAGTTCTTGACCTGAGTCAAAATTTTTATGACATTTTTGTTCGCGATCCGATTTGGTCGTGAACTGAGGTGTTCATGAGCCGAGGTACCCCTGCATAGGGTGAAAATTCCATTGAAAAGAGGGCAATTTTGAAAAAGCCTTCCTTGAGGAGCTTTTTCTGCACTGCTCAACATTTCTGCCCATTCTAAACACATTCCAAGAATCAAAATCATACCAGGACACCTTGTTTTATTAACCCTAACCCAGTGATGGTGAACCTTATAGAGACCAAGTGCCCAAACCACAACCCAAAACCCAGCTATTTATCGCAAAGTGCCAACACTGCAATAAAACCTGAAAACTGAGGTTTTAGTTTAGGAAAAACAACTCACAGCCAGTCCAAGCAAATATATATATCCTTGGCAGCGCACCCACCGGCCATGCGAACACTCAGACAAGTCGTGGCTAATGAGTCGTGGCTCGTGACAACATCGCCTGGCACCGATGCTCCCGTCCGCATGGCCCCTATGTGTGCTGTTATCCGGTGCTCAGCCGCTGGGGCGACTTGGCTCGTGTGCCGAAAGAGAGGGTTCTGTGTGCCCACTCTGGCACGCATGCTATAGATTCGCCACCACTGAGCCGCAGCACGTGCAGGTGAGCAGCTAGACCCACAGGTCAGTCAGCAGAACGAGCAGCAAATGCCATCCTTTTGGTTCCACCGTGGAAGCCACCCTGTCTGATGCAGCATTCCACCTCGAAACAGAACTGATCGATTGATTATAATAGAACTCAATAATCAAAAGGCAAAAATGACTTGTTTTTTCCCAGGCTGATCATGGTTGGTTAAAATAAAATCCCCAACACCTGCATTAGAGCAAGAAGGGATGGGGTTGCCCCAGAGTTAGAAACAAGAAACAGAGTCAGTCAGAAGGGGCCTCCTGTGCCATCTAGTCTGACCCCCGGCTCCAACCGGCTCCGCTACGACATGCCTGCCATGCGCATGTCCAAGGGTGCCCTTGGACACCCTTGGTTGCCGTCACACGGGTGTTTCCACTTGGCTCACCATTTCCTGTGGCTGAGGGTTGCTCAGTGCCCTGCAGGTGCTCCTGAGCCTCCAGTCTCTCACTTCCGATCCGGGTAGCCTGAAGGTAAAGGAAAGCCAGAAGGTCTCCCAGTGCCACAGGCCTGCCCTCACTTCCACGCAGAGTTAGATAAAAGGCTTCTAAGCACATCGTCTTTAATATGCAAAGCTGGCAGGTCAAGCTGGTTTGGTGATACAAAAAAGGAATACTGCAGTAATTATTTATTTATTTATTAAAACATTTTTATGCCGCCCCATTCGCTGAAGCCTCGGGGCGGCTTACAGCACTAGATAAGACAATAAGTTAAAATATCCAGTGGACTTCCAACCAGTGGAAGTTGGATTACTGGCTGTTAGAAAAATGGGGCTTGATGCTAATGAGCCAGGTGAATCCTTCTCCCTGCTTTCCAAACAAAAGGAGTTGCCTCCAACCCCAGGAAAGTCCCGGTTGGCTGGGCCAGGCAGCAGAAATGCCCAGCGCGGCTCGGCTGGACTGCTCTTTTGATCCGATAAAGGGCTACAGGACTGACTCCACCTGCTCACTGGAGCTCCTCAAAGCAGATGCGATCTGGTCCTCACAGTCCTACCAGTGGACCTGCGGGTCTCCTCATTTCATTCCTGCCCCTTCTTCCAGGGCTGGTTCAGATTTATTTAGGGTTATGGTTAGGGTCCCATAGCTGGGTGTCCACCACTGAAAAGGCCCCTCTCCTTGCCACTTGGGCCTCAAGTGACAGAGATGCCCTGAGGAGCACCTCCGAGCCACGAACTGGCTCCTTCAGAGGGAGTGCAGCCCCATCTAGAACTAGTCAGGCCCTATCCATCCCATCAGGGGATCTGCCCACTACCAGCCTCTCAGCCTCATCCGGACTGAGCCTCAGGTCACCAGCCCTCATCCAGTTGTCACAGCCAGGCAGTGGCTCAGCACATCCACAGCCACACCTGCTCCGGAGGAAAGGGAGAAATAGAGCGGTGTCATCAGCATATGGATGGCAACACACTCCAAAACTCCGGATGACCTCGCTCAGTGGTTTTTACGAGGATGTTAAAAAGCATGAAGGACAAGCCCTGGAGACTCCATATGCCAATCGAAGGGGCAGAACAGGGCCCCAAGCAGCAAACCAAACAGGAGAGGAGCCGCTGCTCCGCGATGCACCTCACTCCCAACTCAGCCACTCTAGAAGGACACCGTGGCTGATGGTATGAGAGCTGCCAAGAGGTGCAGGAATGAAGCTGCTTCCATGCCCAACACAGGCACGACTCCTGACTGCAACGGAGCCAGATAACCAGCCTCATCCAAGAGTGCCTGGAGCTGGTTGGTCACCACCCACTCAAGAACCTTGTCCAAGAAGGGGATGACGAGAGCAGCCTAAGGCTATTGAGTTCTTTGGGGGTGTGGAGGATTTTCTCAGGAGAGGCCTCACCACAGCTTGCTTCAGGTGGCAAGAGAGACTCTTTCCCACAAAGAGGCACTGACCGCCTCCCTGGCCCAGCTGGCTGTTCCCTCCCAACTATCAGCCTTTGCGGGGGACCATCTTACTGGGTCTCCCACTTCTGCAGAGGAGAAAAGTTATTGTTAGCCTAAATCTCAGCATGCCCTGATCAACAAAGGGACCAGTTCAAAGTCACAGCATCCTAGAATGGCAGAGCTGGAAGGCGCTCAGAAGGCCATCGGGCAACCCCCTGCTCTTGCAGAACACCAGTTTGCACCATCCCGCTCAGGAGGCCCTCCAGTTTCACCTTGAGTGTCCCCAGTGTGGGAGAGCCCCCACCTCTCCAGGCAACTTGTTCCACTCTTGCATTGCTCTGACAGCGAGGAAACTGCTCTAAATGTCTTCCCTGAATCTGGGTTGCCACAACATGAATTGATTCTTCTGTGTCCTACACTCTTGAATCAGCAAGAAGAGATCTTGACCTTCCTCTTTGTGGCAGGCTTGGAGGTACTTATAAGAGGGATACTGTCCCCCCACCCCCAGTCTTCCTTTCTCAAGGCTGAACATGCCCGGTTCTCTTGGGCAGTTTCCAAACCCTGGATCATTTTTGTTGCCCTCCTCGGGACCCTTTCTAATTTTTCTGCATCTTCCTTAAAGCTTGGTGCCCAGAACTGGCACCCCACTAGTTGCCTCCCTTCAGTCTGAGAAGGTGCCACTGATGAGCACTGGATGTGTCTGATTTAGCAGCCAATTTTGGATCCACCTAATAGTTTTTCTTTCTAGTCCACGTTTTGCTAGTTTGCTTTTCACAATGTCATGGGTCAAAATCTTTGCTAAAGTCTAGGTGGATTACGTCCACAGTGTTCCCAGTGTCCATTTGGGAGGTAACCCAATCCAAAAATGAGATTAAATTAGTCTGGCAAGATTGATTTTTGATAAATCCATGCTGGCTTCTGTTAATCACTGCATTTTCTTCAAAATACTTGCAGACTGATTTTGTAATAATTTCCCCCAGAACTTCTCCAGGGGCTGATGTCGGACTAGCTGGCCTGTAGTTCCTAGTCCCTTATCTTCAGATCGTTATCTCCAGACCCAGCTCACAAAAGCCACATCTAGAGTGTGCCCTGCTACATGTTGGGCTGCTAGCATAGTGGGACAGCCCCGCAGTTGTCATGGAGTCCCTGAAATTCTGAGCTGCCCCAGAATGGATGCTGCCATTCCCCAGGGCCAGCAGCTTGGGCAACCCTAACACTGCAGCTGAGACAACCGGTGCCAGCTTGGGAAGCGGGGCTGTTGGACCACAGGGTGGACAGTCGAGCAACAGAATCCCCAGCCTGGCCCAGCACAAGCTGCCAGCACTCTGGGTTGGACGCCAGATGGAGAGCAAGCTGGAGGAAGAGGGTTCCTTTAACAGTGTGGCCCCCCCTGCCCCCCCAGTCCCTTGGGGTGCTGTACCCAGTACCCAGGTGGGCAGAGCTGGGAAAGACGAGCTCCCCGCAGTCACCCACCCAGGTCTTGGTTATGCAGGCCAGACTGGCCACCTCATCTGCTATTCAATCAAGGATGAGGAAGGTCTTACAATGCACTGATCTGACATTTAAAAGCAGCTTCTGGAGACCTGAAGGCAGGCTGATGAGGTGACCACTAAACCTGCAGCTGGGAGCGGGGCTGGAACACCGGACAGTAATTAGCTGGCTGGGCCGTGCTGCCCTTGCCGGGCTCGCCCTCCACTCCATGCCATTTCTCTCCCTGCCTGTCACTACACTAACTGGGAGAAGCAAGTCCAGTCCCTACGCCCAGTGCCACTGCCAACTCAGTGGAGCCCCCCTGGAACAGCACATGGCCAGCTCCTGCATAGCATCCGGAACTGAACGTACCTGCAAGACGGACTCCACCACTGTATTCACGGCCCCGAGCAGGCAGTCCTCCAGCTCCTCCTTGGAAGGGAAGAGCATGAGCTTGCTATCGGCGCTGAACACCAGATGCACCCCAAGAACGGCCTTCCGCCTGGTGCCATCAGCCTGCAAAGGGAGGCGCCAAGGGGCAGGTGAATGTGCGGAAGCCTTCCGGGTCCTGGCCAAGGCACGGCCTCTTGTCTGACCCCTGGGACAGAGGCTCATGCACTGGGAATCTGCCCCCAGAGCCCTCACTGTGGCCCCACAACAGGCAGGCAGTGGCAGAAAACGGGCCCCCTCCCGGGGCACAGAACCTTCATGGTGCGCTCAACAAAGGTGGTGGCATCTTCCTGCATGGTGGAGACCAGCGTCTGGCAGATGAGGAGATTCACCAGCAGGGCCAGGAAGCCCAGCCTCTGCAGCCAGGATTCCGCTTCCTGTAGCTGGCGCAGCAGCTCCTCATACTGCATCCGCTGGTGGTACAGGGACCCCTTGGTTATGTACAGCTTGTAGCTCTGCACTTTCATCTGCAGCCCATGTACCATCTTGTACGTGTCATCCCGCACCTGCCAGAGTAACACACGAAACAGTGAGATTTGTGGTGATGTGTTAGGTGAGCCTGTTGATTATTCAACAGCTGCATTCCTATAATTTTACTGCATGGTTTTATGTGTATCTTAGCTCTAAAGCACCACAGTACCATCATCATCAACTTTGCCACCAACTTCACATCCTCTGTAAACTTCCAATCTTATTTTTCAAGAACCAGCACCATTTCAGCAATTGTTTCAGTTGCTCTTTCAATACATGCTTTTTAGTATCACCAGAACTGTAATTAAAATGGGGCCAGTGAGAACAAAGATGTATCAGCAAGTTTAATAAAACCCCAATATTTGCAAAAGTACAAAACACCTCTAAGATGACACTGATGCCTCCCCTGCGCCCAAGTATTCAGTAGCCACAGAATGCAGAGAGACCACTGCTGTGAGCTGCCAAGGCAGCCTTTTGGCAGTGATAGGCAGCCTGTCAGTATGTGAATAAACAAACAGAAATACAGTTTACAGGGTAGTAAGGAGAAGAGCAGCATCGGAAGGAGTGGCTGCCTGGAACCCTGAACAGGTGCCAGGATTGCACGGCAACATTTGGTTGCAAAGCTGATCTGTGTTTCTTTTTAAATTTATGCGTTGTTCCAACACTGATACATAAACACCTAAATGAAAAATGTTCTGCCACAAACTGCTTTTTTATCGTTATGTTTATGTTCTAGTTTTGATTTTGTCTTCTATTTCACCATTTTCAAACATGGTATTAAAGAGTTATTTCTAATGATGGCTTGCAACTCCTACGTCACTAGTCACACACTATTAAAGCGTTCTGTCATGTCTAGGCTGTAGAACGATCTTTGGACTTTCTTGATGCTTCAGCACAACTGAGATCTTGTAAGAGAAAATATTCCATGTCTGGAGTATCCAGTCCGGAATGATCTAACATTTTATTTATATATAGCTGTTAATTGACCCACAATACAGTTCTCTGGGTGATGTATGAGGAAAAGGTTACAGAGCATGAAGATAAAATGCACGTAATATAGTTGAAATACCACATTAGGATCCAACACCACACAGATAATTAAAACTAGTAGCAACAATAATCAAATTTAGCTAATCACAAAAAGGTATCTCTGAACAACTAGAAAGAGCAGACAAGAGAGAAAAATGATATTAGTCTTATCTGAAATTGTTCAAAAATAAAAGTGCACGGTGTGGAGAAAGTGATGAGGAGACATTATTCCCCTCTCTCATTATAATAGATAGGGTCCAGCAGAGGGCAGCAAAAATGATCCAGGATTTGGGAACACTGCCCTGTGAGGAGAGACAGAGAACCGGGCATGTTCAGCCTTGTGAAGAGAAGACTGAGGGGGGACATGATATCCCTCCATAAGTACCTCAAAGGCTGTCACGAAGAGGAAGGTCAAGATATCTTCTCACTGATGCCAGAGTGCAGGACATGGAATAATCAAGTCAAGCTGCGGCAACCCAGATTCAGGCTGGACATCAGGAAAAGCGATACGACAGTGGAACCAGCTGCCTGGAGAGGTGGCAGGCTCCCCCACACTAGAGACATTCAAAAAGAAACTGGACCGCCCGCTGAGTAGGATGGTGTAACGTGGTGTCCTGCAACAGCAGGGGGTTGACCCGATGGCCGTCATGGCCCCTTCTAACACTACTGCTGTACGATTCAATGAATAGAACCTGGGGGAATCTCCCATCTTGTAACTATGCATTTGTCTTCTTTTTCCTCAGTTCAGAACTCAGCATTTCTCCCCACAGAAAATCTTTCCTCATCCCTCCAGCCTATCAAGATCTCTTTGAATTTTGTTTCTGTCTCCCAGCGTATTAGCTATCCCATCCAGGTTTATATCATTTGCAAATCTGATATCTGTTCCCTGCACTTCCTCATCCAAAGCATTAATAAAAATGTTGCAGAGTATTGGTCTAAGCTAGTGGAAGAACTCTCAGAACCATTATCTTATCATCTTTGAGAATTCAGGGAAGACAGATGTGCCAGATGTATGGAAAAGGACTAATACCATCCCTATCTACAAGGCAGAAAAGATCAACCTGGGAACTTTATGCCGGTCACTCTGACATCAATCCCTGGAAACAATCTAGAGCAAATTATAGAGCAAATAGTCTGCAAACACCTTGAAAACAATGCAGTAATTATTAGAAGCCAACATGGATTTCTCCAGAACATACCCTGCCAGACAAATCTACTTCCATTTTTTGCCTAAGGAACCTCCCAAGTGGACTGTGGGAATGCTGCGGACTTCAGCAAAGCCTTTGACAACACCCTGATTATCAAACTAGCAAAATGTGGGCTAGCGAGTACAACTATTCGGCAGATCCACAATTGGCTGCTAAATCAGACTCAAGGAGAGCTCATCAATGGCAGTCTCAAACCGCAGAGGGGTGGACATGTAGGCTGCCACAGGGGTCTGTCCTGGGACTAGGACTTTTCATCTTTTTTATTAATGGGAAAGTACAAGGGAAGATAATTACATTTGCCAATGGCCCAAAGCGGGGTGGAACAGCAAATACTCTGAAAGACAGAGATAAGCTACAGGGTGATCTTGATAGGTTAGAATGCTGGGCAGAGAGTGACGGAATGAAATTCGGTGGGGACAAATGTCAAGTCCTCCATTTAGGAACAAGAAAGCAAATGTTTTGCTGCAAAATGGGGAACGCTTGGCTCAACAATACCTAAAGGAGCGCCTGCGTCCATATATGCCCTCCCGTCCCCTGAGATCGGCGACTGAGGCCCTTCTCTGGGAACCCTCCATGAAGGAAATTAGGAGGGTGAGTACTCGGAGGAGGGCCTTCTCTGCGGTGGCGCCCAACCTATGGAATGCGCTCCCCAGAGAGGTCCGCCTGGCGCCGTCATTATTTGCTTTTCGGTGCCAGGCCAAGACCTTTTTATTTAAACGCTATTTTAATTGTTAAGGTTTATTTCTTGATTTTAAACTGACCAGGCTGTTTCCACTATTTTATGTATTCTATGTGTTTTATGTGTTTTTTGTATTTATATGTGGGATTTTAATGATTGTAAGCCACCCCGAGGCTTATGTGAAGGGGGCGGCATATAAGTTGTCTAAATACATAAACAAACAAGCAAACAATATTGCAAGGACCTTGGAGTTGTTGTAGATCACAAACCAAACATGAGCCAACAAGGTGATGCAGCTGCAAAAAGGGCAAATGCTCTCTTGGGCTGCATTAGCAGAAGCACATGAAGTACTAGTTCCCCTGTACTCAGTACTGCTGAGTCCTCACCTGGAGTACTGAGTCCAGTTCTGAGCACCTAAGCTTTGAAAAGATGCAGAAAGCTAGAAAGAATGCAACACGGACGACTCAGGGACTGGAGGTAAAGCTCTGTGAGGAAAGATTGAGAGAACTAGGCTCATTCAGCCTCAAGAAGAGAAGACTCAGGGGGATATGACCCCACTCTGCAAGTACCTTAAGGGGTGTCACAAAGAGGAAGCACAAGCTCTCCTCTCATCCATTTCAGAGTGTAGGACAAGGAATATCAGATGTAAGTTAAACGAAACCAGATCGAGACTAAACACCAGGAAGAGCGGTACTGTCGTCACTGTCAGAGCAGCGCAACAATGGGACCTCTTACCGGGGGAGCTGCCGGCTCTCCCTTATTTGAGACACTCGAAAGGTGTCCTGCAATAGCAGGGCTTTAACCCATCGGCCTGCTGGCCTGTTCCAGCTCTACGAGTCTTCAGTTCTCCAGTCTGAAGACTGTCCTGGGGGACCCTGACCGGACGGACCACGGGCCTGATCCGCCATGGCTCTTCTCATGCCCTAATAGGATGCTGAGCGCATCAAGGCCTGTTCCAGCTGGACTGCCCCACCCCTCCACACCAGGCCGGGCGGCACAACGCGGGCGGACAAGTGCCTGTGGGAAGGAGCAGAGGCTGGCTCCTGGCTCCTGCCTGGGGGGATCCGGTTTTGTTGCTCCACTTGCAGTTTGAGCAAGTACTCTTGCTGCATCCGTCGCCTTCCATGCACTGTATACACCATTTCAAGATTCTAGTCAAAAACTGGGCTATAGACCTCCTAAACGAACTTATTTTAAAAGACTTAGTAAAATAGAAACATCTTTGGTGCTGAAAAGACATTAAGGTGGCCACCGGGGAAAGGTCCATAACGGCGGGGGGGGGGGGGGACGACACACCTCCCAACGGTGCTCTGTTTCTCCAGATCGAGGGGGCACATGCAGAAGCAGCCTCTGCTGGGCAAAGGAGGAGCCGTGTGCCTCTCCTCCCATTCCTCTCGCCAACACACACGCCAGGGCCGCGCTTCTGCCCTGCTCCCATCGGTACTTACCAGCTCCAGGATCGAGGAGCAAAGGGTGAGGAACCTGCTGAGGAGCCCCTGCGCATGGCTGTTCTCCTTGGCCAAGGCTCGTTGCAGCTCGGGGAAGCTGTAGCACCTGGAGCTATCCGTGGGCAGCCAGTGGACGGAGCGCAGCTCCTGCAGGAGCCTGCTGAGCAGAGGCAGAGGTGGGTGCCAGGGCCACCGCACAGGCCCGCTGAAGGGGCCAGGTGGGGTGAGCGGGCCACACCGCACGCTCACCTGGAAATGTGCAGGAGTGCTGCCCCAAAGTGCGGCACGGCCTGGAGCAGCTGCAGACGCAGCTTCTCCCGGTGCTTCAGGCGCTGCAGGTGTTTCACGTTGAAGCACCAGCTGCGGGCAGAGAAGCTCGGCATGAGTGCAAGGCGCCCCTCGCCCCCTCCCTGCAGCAGTCCTGCCCTGCCCGGGCCGGGCCGGGCCAGGCCGGGCCGGGCCGGGCCTGGCCAGGCAGGGGGCCTGCAGCTTCTCCAACTGCCACTCACCGGGCGAAGGCTTTGCGGACCAGGAAGAGCCGGAAAAAAGGGATATGCTGCATCAGCTGCCACAGCACTGCTTCCCGGTGCCAGTCGCCCAGGGAAAGCGCCTCTGATCCCTCCTTGGGGTGGACACGCAGCACCCCATAGGGCGAGAAGATGTAGTGCAGCGGGTTGATCAGGTGCTTGGGGACAGCCACCAGGTCATACGGCCTGCAGAGAGCGGGTGGGAGGGGAGCGGGGAAGCACGTGAGCCAGGCCCTTCTGCCAGGCCAGCCTGTCATGCTGGTGCCCCCAGAGACAGAACAGCCCCCCTTTCCCCTCCTCTCCCAACAGCAGCGTCGCAGGACACCCACACGTAAATGCCCCTCGGCTGCCTGGCCGTTCCTCCTCCTCCTCTCAGCTGTGTGCCCCCCACAATCCAGCTGGTGAGCTCCTTTTGGCAGAGAGACATCAAAGCACTGTGCTATACAAGTGAGGCATCAAAAAAGCCACAGGAAAATGTCCCCTTGGCCCTTCTCCACGTAACTCCTTTAATCTTGTCTGTGGAGTGTGATCAAGGTGTGGCGAATGTGCAGGTGAGACGTGTCCTTGGCTCTTAAGGCAGCCATAGCATGACCTTCCCCAAAGAAGCCCCCCCCGGGGGCCGCTATTCTTTCCCATGTGGAGGGCCGGCTCTTCAGAGAGCTATGCTCCTGGAACTGTAGGCACTCCTGGAGAAAAGCACTGGTCCAGACCCACTGCAGTGGGGGTGGCTGACACCTGTGTTCCCTAACTGGCCAAATTGGCTTTGTTCGCCCTGATAGATGAGCTTTATCAAGGGAGGAACAAACCAAAGTGTGATTTTTTTTGTTTTGTTTTTTTTACTCAGCCTTTCTGTAGCTTTCTATCCCATAGATCATAGCATTCTCCTGAACAAGCTCTGAGAGATTTGAGCCAGGGCACTGCACTTCGGTGGTTCAATTCCTGTGTGCATGATCAGGACTTGTGTGTCTGTCAGTTTATCAGATTCCTATCCTGCCTTTTACTTTTCCTTTTTTTTAAGCACTCGAAGTGGCTTGCATCATTACCTTCCTCCTGCTCTCAGTGTGCGGTAGGTTGGGCTGAGAGTCTGTGCCTGGCCCGAAGTCACCCTGTTGGCTCCACGGCTGAGTGGGCAAGAACCCGGGTTGCCCGAGTCCCAGAGCCCGCGCTTAACCACGGCACCACACTGGCTCCGCATTCTAGGGAGCGGCAACAGGGAAGTGCTTCTGGGACCCCTAGGGCTTGTGTTGTGCAGTGCCAAAGGACACCATTGTGCCAGCTATGTTGTAAAATATCTATATGAAGCTGTTTTTCTGTAATATCTGAACTGGGCTTGATAGTGCTGGCTCTGTAACTTCGCTTGGACAAAGTGATGGGCTGCATGAGAGCCCAGCCACCGAGCTTGAACCCTGGACAATCAGAAGCAATGCGGGTGAGAGGTCCAAGTCTGAGTCAGTGTGGTGCAGTAGTGAAAGGGGACTCAGCAGAACTGGGTTCTAGTCCCTCCTGAGCCATGAATCTTGCTGGGTGACTTTGGGCAAGTCACTCACTGTCCGCCTGGCCTCCTCATAAAGCTGTTGTGGGATCAACCAGACAGGAGGAAGGCTGTGCAAAGAGCCTTGGGTTCTCTGTAGGAAAAAAGTGGGATGTACATGTAGATCAATTACCTGTTCTGGACAGAGCTACACTTCCTCTGGAGGAAGGGGGGGCTCAACGGCTAGTGGGGCCTTCCACCAGTCCAGGTGGTACAACAGCTACAGCTGATTGGGCGGGGACAGGTCAGTTGCACTGGTCTAGGCACTGGTAATCTCAAGACAGGGCTGCTGCTGTGTGCCCTTTGCAGGGCTTCCCTTGGAGCTGCTCTGGGAACTGTGCTGGTGCAGAAAGTGGCAGCGTGCGGCACGGCTGCCGTCGGAGGCATCCTCCCTGCAGCATGCAAGTTTTGCTGCGAGAACAGCACAGGTTGCCCACAGGCTACTGGGCCCGGCTGGGGGCTGATTGTTAGCCATTTGGCAGGGCCAGATCCCCTCTAAGAGGAACAGTGTTAAATCAGACCGAGCTCAATCTTGTATAGTAGGTTACCTGAAGAACTGCCTCCCCTCGTGCCGCTGCCCAGTCGCGATCCTTAGGGGAGGCACTTTCAGGGGTGCCACATGGCCCAAAGGTTCCTCTTATGACCACCAAAAAAGGAGCTTTTTGTACATTGCAGAATTCACCCCTGTGCATATTAAGCAAGCCCCTAAAGTCTTGACTTTCGTGTAAAATTTTTAGTTTTTACACAGTTTTGCCCTCAGGAGTAGCTCAACTTTTAAACTTGTTAACGTATTTGGTTGCATTTGTTACTGTTATTATTTTGTTGTTCACTGCTTTGGTATTCTCTTACAAAGCAGTATACAAACTGGAATGATAAAGAAAGAAGCCACAACAGTAGCAGTACAGTCGGTCATTAGCCTCTCCAGCTGAATGGAAGCTGAACGAGTCCCCTGCCCAAGATTCTGAAGGGATCTACTAGTCAGGAGGTGGGGGCAGACTGGGCAGACTGACTGAGTGGAAAACTCCTCCCTTCCTTGTCATCCCAAGCAAGGAAGTAATGGGAGGGGAACAGATACACCTGGGGATAATGGTAGACCAGGCAGAACATGGGGGTACCTGAAGTGCCGGTTGTGCGCAACATTAAGGTATAGGAAACGGATTTCCCCTGAGTGCCGGTTCTTTGCAAAGACCTCTGAAGCCTGGAGGCCTGTCATTGGCATTTCCCTGTCTGCCGCTGCCGTCGCCACCACCATCCCTGCCTTCTTGGGTGCTGGGGCCGGTCCCAAGGTCTTCCTGCCCCTCTCCAAAGAGAATCTGAAGCATAGTCAAGGAGAAAGAAAGGGAGTGTGTGTAATGTCATCTTTCGGTGGAAATCCCACGGGGGCTTCCGGGCCCACTTGCTGGGGCCTTACCCTCCAGTGCTGCTTGCCTCCTCGCAGGGGTATTCCGTGGGCACATCTACAGCTACAGCCAGAGGCATGAAGCCCAAGCTGTTGGCCCAGGGGGCCTCCCCTCGAGCCACCTCACTGCCTACAAGCCCCACACATCTTTGCAACTCCTGAAGGGACACAGGCTCCAGTTTCAACGTGCCAGACAGTCCAGCTGCTGTCCAGTCAGCAACAAAAGGGCAGGGTAGGCCTGCAAAAACTGGCTCTTGGCTGGATGGCAGCAGCTTAGCTGGGTCTGCAGGATCTCGAGAACAGGTGGCCCTTGGAGAGGCCCATAGGATGGAACAGTCCTTGGGGAAGGATCGCCAAATGGCCCCTAGGACATCCAAGTCAGAGACCAAGGCCTGACAGCTCTGAAACTGATAATAGAGTCCTTCCAGGTATGGTGCCAGCTCTGCTTGCCCAGACAAAAGTTCCTGAAAGGGAGCGATCAACTGCAGGGCCTCGATCAGGCATAGCCAGGCGTGTCGGCTGCTCTTCTGCAGCACGGCATGGAAGACAGCAATGAGCTCTGCCACAAGCGCTTCCACGAGCTTCGGGTCAGCATGTCCAACTTCTTGGAGTTGGGTAGCAAGGCGCTGTCGGACGGAGCGGGCCCAAGAGTGATCCTGTCCTGGCGGGTTGCTTGTAGCTTGGCTACCTGCTAAGAGACGCACAGGCACTGCCTCCAGCTGACGCTCTCAAAATACCCTCCCGCACAAGAGATCTCATAAGCATGAAAAGAGGGCTTCTGGGCACAAGTGGGCTGTGTGCCCTTCTTCACCACAGGCTCCTGGCTCCTGGGCATGGCCCTGGGGGAGGTGGGGGGGACCCAAGCCTGGCGACGTGCGTGCTGCAGAGCCGAGCTCCGCGCTCCTCGGCGCAGCTGCCCTGGGGCCTCATCTGCTGCACCGAAAGCGCCCGGGGAGGGACGTCCCCGCCCAGGCCAACTCCACTGCGGCCTGGCCCGGACACGCCGCCCCCAGGAGTCCCCGCAACTCGGCCAGGGAGCCGTGGCCCCCGGGGCAGAAGGCCCGCGCCCGGGACTGGCGGCCGCTGCTGCGCCCTGCCCGGCGGGCTCTGGCGGGAGGGCGGCTCTGCCAGGCCCGCGCCGGGGACGGTGAAGCCGCGCCCCCGGAGCGCCGGCTCCTCAGCCCCGGCGCCCTGTTCCCCCCCTCACCGCCATCGGGCGCGCGGAGCAAGTCGGGGGCCGCCATGCCTGCGAGGCGCCGCGGGAAGGCCGCGTCGCCAGGGACGCGCGTCCGTTGCCAGGCCCGCCCG
>NW_025335556.1:2724-11304 GCF_004798865.1 Varanus komodoensis | reverse complement strand
GAAAGGGAGGTTTGTGGAATTCTATGACAAGGTTTCGAGATGGCAAGTTGGAGGGGATGCAGTGGAAGTAATATACCTGGAGTTCAGCAAGGCCTTTGACAAAGTGCCCCGTGATATTCTGGTGGAGAAAATGAGGAGTTTTGGGATACACCAAAGCACTGTCCAGTGGATTAGGGCATGGTTGACTGACCGAAAGCAGACGGTAATGACTAGCCGGGAATCATCGGGATGGCAGCCACTGACAAGCGGGGTCCCCCAGGGCTCTGTCCTGGGGCCGATCCTGTTTGATCTTTTCATCAATGACATGGAAGAAGGGGTGAACAGTCTGCTGATCAAATTCGCAGATGACACTAAAACTGGAGCAGTTGCCACAACTGAGGAGCAGGTACTCCAGATCCAACAGGATCTGGACAGACTGTGGAAGTGGGCAGGAGACAGCAGGACGGTGTTCAGTGTGGATAAGTGCAAGTTCTTGCACCTGGGGCATAGGAACAGGTGTCATAAGTACCGGTTAGGTGACAAGGGGCTGGAGAGCAGCACTTGTGAAAGGGACCTCTGGGTACTGGTTGACTGCAGGCTAAACATGAGTCAGCAGTGTGATGCAGTGCTCAAGAGGCCGAACGCCACCCTTGGTTGCATAGCCAGAAGTGTGGCTTCCAGATCAAGAGAGGTATTACTACCTCTCTATACAACTCTGGTTCGCCCGCAACTGGAGTATTGCGCTCAGTTTTGGACCCCTCATTACCGAAAGGATATAGCCAGGTTAGAGTCAGGGCAGCGTAGGGCCACAAGGTTGGTGGTCGGTTTGCAGGGGATGCCGCATGAGGCGAGACTGAGGGAACTGAGTCTCTTCAGCCTGGAGAAGAGGAGACTCACAGGGGATCTGTTGGCGACATACAGGTATGTGAGGGGATGTCATATGGAGAAGGGTAGAGACCTGTTCTCCCCTGCAGAGGAAGGCAGAATGTGCTCCAGGGGAGCAAAGCTCAGGGAGCCAAGGTTCCATTTGGATGCCAGGAAGCACTTCCTGACAGTTAGGGCCCCGCGGGGTGGAATGGGCTTCCACGTGAGGTCATTGAGGCCCCATCTGTGAGGGAGTTCAAAGATAGGCTGGACATGCACATGGTGGGCATGTCGTGAGCGGAGCCAGCTGGTGCCGTAGGTCAGAGTAGATGGCCCGGGAGGCCCCTTCTGACTCGCAGTTTTTATAAGGACTTAAGAGCATTTGATCAGGTGATGCTTAAATCATACGAGAAAAGGATTAAAAGACTATATAATTTCCTACTCGATAGGAGAATGGAAGATGAACAGGTTAAGGAAACTATGATTACACGGGCACAAAACTTTGGATATAATATTGAATTAGAAAAATGGCAGAAGCTGTGGGAAAGAAATGTTCAGGTAACATTAGCAACTTCATATATAGAAAACCTGTAGAAAATGTTTTATAGATTATATCTGTCACCAAATAGACTAGCTATGATGTTTCCAAATATGTAAAATGGATGATGGAAATGTAAACATAAATTGGGTACTTTCTATCATATGTGGTGGACTTGCGATAACGTGAAAAAGTATTGGATTAAATTACAAGAATGGCTTGAGGAAATGTTACAAAAATCTTCCGCTTTTAAACCTGAAATCTTATTGGGCATTATTCCTGCTGATATTAGTAAACAAAAAATGTACTTGATTTTACATGTAATTACTGTGGTGATGATTGCATTTGCTCAACACTGGAAAAGTGAAGAACCACGCACTGACGAACTGATCCTAAAAAAGATCTTGGACTGTGCAGAAATGGATAGATTGACTTTGTCATTGAAGGAGAAAGAAGATACTGATTTCTAGCAAACTTGGGACTCTTTCTATTATTGGCTAGAGAAATGGGACTTTGTATAGAGTTAAATATGTTTCTATGTTATCAGAAATGGAAACAAAATCTGGGGGCTGCCCCAGCAGGCTCGATGTTTCTGAACATTGAAGTTGCTTTGAGTTTTGCTTTATTTTTGGACTAAAATGTTGTATAAAACTTATTATAAAAAAACACATTTCTACCCATTCTAAATACTATCCAACCATCAAAATCATACCAGGGAGCCTCATTTTTCAAACCCTAACCCTGCCCTGGAGCACACCCCTAAACCTAATATATGTGCAAGCTATCATAGTAAAGAGGATGCGTTTGAAAAAGCCTTCCTTCAGTAAATTGTTCTGCACAGCTCAACATTTCTGCCCATTCAAAACACATTCCAACCATCAAAATAGTGCCGGAACACCTCGTTTTTCTAACCCAAATACAGTGCTGGAGCACAGCACCTCAGCGCTTGGGTTTGGGCTCTGCCAATGAGGAAATAATCACTCGCAGCAGACGGGGTGGCTTTGAGGTTCCACACACTCATTTTTTAGCCTCCTCCACCCTCAAGCACAGGTGGATTTGCAAACCTGGGGCCCCAACGTCAGGGTCATCCACGCCTGGCAGGCAGGACGAGTGGCTCAGGATGCCTTACATGCATGTGCACCTGCCCGCAAGGGAAAGGGCCCGTGTCCGTCCCATGACACAGCGTGGGAAGGACAGTGTGCCCTTCCACACTTAAGGGACAGTGCCGTACCTCTTGGCATGTGAGATGAGGCAGATGCTTGGGCACTTTTCCTGCGGTTCCTCCTGTCTGGGCGCATAACAGAACCCTGAATTGTTTCCTTGCTCTTTTCGGCTTCCTGGGCAATTTCCACACTGTGACATACAGGAAGGAGCGCCCAGGAAGCATGTTTCGGGAGAACAGCCGCACACGTTGGCCTGAGAGACAACCTGCGCATGTGTGAGGACAGTTTCTGGGGCTCCCAATGCATGCTGGGCGTTGGAGGCCACCTCCACGGTTGCTTGGCCGGCTCAGACTCTAGGGTGGACTCCCATGCCAGTGTGTGAGAAGCTGGGAAATTTGGATACATCCTGGCAGAGAAAACTTGCTTGCCTGTGCCTTTGGGTCACCAGTGTTGCCTTAAGAAGATGGCAGTATTTGCTGGAGTGGGAAACTGCCAGAGGCGAGCAGCTGGCAGAGCTGAACGAGGGCGCCATTTGCTTCTGAGCAGGCCCACCTAGCTCCCTCCAAGGCAGGCCGAGTGCACTTCTCAGACCAGACTTCCTCAGTGCCCCTTCCATTGACCAGCAATCGGTGCTGTTCCCCATACCATCGTTTACAGTCCTTCCGATTGCTCTTGAACATTCTGCCATGCCTAAAGATCTCAGGATGCTCTTGCACTAAGATTATCTGGTCACACCACACTCTGTATTTCTGTACTTCCCTGACAAGGGCCTGCGCATGGGCCGAGATCTGGAGCTGAGTTTCCCTCTGCCTGGTAATGCATCACCGTCACTTCCTGCAGGCCCTGGGGTGCCAGAAAATGAAGCAGCAGAAATTCCAACGGTTGATCTTTCCCACGTACCCCAGTTTCTATTTCCTCCTCACCAACTGAAAAACCAGATTCTGCCTGCGGCCCACAGAGGGCTCGGCCTGGGCCGGGCCGGCTTTTGAGTGCAGTTGCCCAGCGCCCCTGGGCCATTGTGACCGGCTCCCCATGGCCCAGGCACCCTGGAGGGCCCCAGAGAGCCAGGCCTTCTCGGTGGNTCGGTGGAGGACGCGCTGGCAGCTTCCCACTCGCGCTGGCGGAGCAGAGATCTGGTGTGTCTGCAGGGGGGAGCCGCACATGGCGAGGTGAGTCAGCCTCCAGGGCAGCGGCAGCCTCCCCTCGGCCTGGTGCCCCCAGCAGCTCCCCCCTCCCAGGACAAACGGGGCCTCCTCTCTGGGCGCCCTCACGGGCTCTCAGGTCCTAAAAACGGCCCCAGCGAGGCCGAGCCTCTGGCTTATCCACGGGCTCATTCTTTTGCCATCCATTTCCTTTTGTACTGCCCAACCACCCGAGGCTCTTTGGGAGGTGAAGGGCGATCTCCGGTGGTCATGGAAACAACCCTGAAACCATTTGGTGGTGCTGTTGCTTTTAGCATTTCAGGGTGTTGCTTTTAGCATTTCTTCTTTTGCAGAAGACAGTAGGTAATTATCTTTTACAGCTGGCCATCCTGTGTAAGGGGGAAGGAGATCATGAGCTTGGAGGAAGGGTTGTACTTCCTATCTCATCCTCCCACAAGGTTTGGGAGATAAGCGGTCATCAAGCGAGACTGGTATATGGCCAGGACAACCCATTGAACTCATAGAAAGTAGTGTGCGCGCTTAATAGCCTTCTGAATAATAACTGACACACCTTTCATAGGTAATGGGCTCATTAGCATGAACACGGGATGCATGAGCGGGTGGGGGAACATATCAAGGAGTACAATGATGTAGGCGGACGGAGAGGATTGTGAACTCTTAGTAACCCAGCCAGTGGGAAAAAAGAGGCTGGGTCTGCAAGCCAGGAAAAGGGAGTAAAAGGCAATGTCTTTTGTGAAAACGGTGCGCTGTCTTTGTGGTGGGCACCCGCTCTTGCAAGAACGTATTAAACTAGTACTGCTTGGTGGTTTGCCTCCCGTATCGTCGCTGCTTGGAATTTCATTCCTTACAGCAGTAGAGCCACAGCAACTGCGAGATCAGGTCAAACGCCAGACTAAAGCGAAGAAAACACATTCTCGGCATCCCTCCCACTAGCGGACAGAGGTGATCTGGCAATGGGACGGAGCCAGAGTGACACAGAGGCACAAGCCCAGCTCCTGTCCACAGACCTGGGAAGGGCCAGCCCTCTTCCTTCCTCTGCCTGGGAGTTGTCTGCCGCCCCCGGTACGGGCCTGCGCTTTAGCTGCCTCTGAACAGCGCATCAAGGGAGGTCTGCATGCCGGCCCGTCTCTCTTACAATTGTGCCAGCAGAAAGGCAGCAGCGGGTGGGGGGAGGTCTCTGAAGCACTGGGGGGAGCCATTTAGAAGAGGACGGAGAGGGCAGAGAGGAAGGGATCCTTGGCACTAAATGCCGGGGCAGGTCCCGCTGGTCCCTACATGGGCACACTTGGTGCTGCTGTGCCCATGAGGCTGGAGATCCACACGGGCCCCCTGAAAAAGGCGAATGGTTTCAGGGGAGGGCGAGGGGATGGGAAGGGCTGGAATTCTCTGCCTGCCACGGCCGCATGCTTGGTGCGAGGTTCTGCAAAAGGCCAGCCAAAGAGGGTCTTAGCCCAGGTCCAGATGGGCTGGTGAGGGGAGGAGGTGATCCTGGAGTCCTGCCCTTGAGCTTTTCCAGGCTTCCAAGGTTGGCGCGAGCCCCTGCAAGGCCCCACGTGCCTCTCCAAATGCTCCCTGGGCAAGTGCACAAGGTGGGCCAGGAGGGCTTCCTCTGATGCGCCTCGGTCTCCATGGAAGGAAGGTCATGTTCCTGTCGTGACGTGGAGGCTGCTTCCCTCCCCTGCAGCATCAAAGTCCTCCAGCAGGGAGGACCTGTCAACCTCAGAGTGTAGTGACCTGGACTCCAGTGAGGGCAAGGCAGCTTCTTCCTGCCACTACACGGACCTCTCAGAGCAGAATGACTGATGGAGAGGCAGTAGGCATCTAAGAGAAAAGGCCTTTGCACCATGCCCTCCCTGACATTGGCCTCGGGCAGGACGGTTCCTGGCAGAGCCCTTAGAGTGCCTGCAGCCGGTGCCTCCTCATAGAAGCCAAGCTGCCAGGGCTGGGAGGGGCATCGGCTGCCCCTGGGGAGGGGGAAGATTCGGCCCATGGCACCCACTCCTTTCCAAGCCAAAAGGAGCATGCTGACGGGGCCCCTGCCAGGCCTTTGGGCAGCCCGTTTCCGGCAGGAAGCCAGCAGCAACATGGGATGGTTTGTGTGCGAGAAAGCAGGGGTTGCCCCCGCAGTGGCCCTTGCGGCACATGAGCACAGACCAGATGCTGAGCCACACTCCAGCTCTGGGCAGCTCTCGGCTCGCCCTGGACTCTAAGAGCAGAAGTGTGGGCCACATTCTCATCCGGTCTTTCTTCTCTTGTGAGCAGGTGAGGTGCAGCCGGAGGACAGGAAAAGCATGTCCACTTGAGCTGAAGGCCTCATTGCCCATTCCCCCCCTTTCACTTCCAAACATTTATTCCCCACGCCCACCAACATCTTTATCTATCCTCCATCTACCTATCAATCCATCTATCCCCCTATCTATATCAACTTCTTCCTCACCAATTAACCGAGGAAGACATTGTGTGTAAAAATAACCTTATACTAAAAGGGAAAGGTTTCCCCTTGACAATTGGTCCAGTCATGCCTGACTCCAGGGGGCGGTGCTCATCTCCGTTTCCTAGCCGAGGGAGCCAGCGTTTGCCTGCAGACAGTCTCCGAGGTGATGTGGCCGGAATGACTAAACGAGGTGCACGGAACACTGTTCCCTTCCCGCCAAAGTGGTACCTTTCATCTACTTGCATTTGCATGCTTCCGAATTGCAAGGTCGGCAAGAGCTGGGACGGAGCAATGGGAACTCACCCCCTTGTGTAGATTCGAACGGGCGACCTTTCAATCAACCAGCCCAGCAGGAGAGCAGTTTAAACCACTGCCCCACCTGAATCCCTATTTATATACTTGCTTGCTTGTTTATTCATTTATCTGGAACATTTCTATGCCAGGAATTAGAAAGATTTCTTTACTGTACTCGCTTGCCCGTGCCATTGATGCAGAAATGCGAACCTCTAGGCTCAGTCCCAGGGGATTCCACCCGTAAGCCACAAACAGGGTCGTGTTGGGCAGATTATGGACTGGTCCCCTCTATTTCCTTTCCTTTGTTCTTTCTTGCATCACTCAAACCCCTCACTACCCAGTTGAGCGTAAAACAATGACTGTCTAGGTTTGGCACAATACCCAGTGGAACTCCCTGTGCAGTTTCACGAAGCCTGGTTTTCCTAAGCCTGAGTCTCTGCCTAGGCCTAAGCCTAAGCGTAAGCTGAGATGTTCTTCGCAACACTTCAAGACCAGTGTTCTGCATGTGCAGCCACACAAGAGCAAAGCTGCTTCACTCCGGTAGTTCTTTTGGAACGCTCAACATCCAGGCCCCAGACCAGCGGTTTCTCGGCTCCTACATCTGTGGCAGATGCCAAGGTTTCCTAAGCATACGCCTTTGTGCACCTTTTCCCAAATCCAGAGCACACAGGGATCCACCCTGCATCCAGGTGCACTGCCCTGTACTTCTCTCTCGTCTTTCTGAGTGCGCCGCTTGCTAGCCTGCTCCCGGTCTGTGCAGGCCGGTGATGCTGAGCAAGGAGCCCCTTTGTCAGAAAGCTGATCCTACACTCAGGTTTCCTGGGCTGAAATGCCAGGCTGTTTAGCTGCAGGGACACGCACACAAGCGCAAAGGTGCATCTCAGGCAGGTGCTTCCAAAGACACTGGAGCAAATCCTTTCTTGAATGGGTGCGGGGAAGTTAACCTAGGAACTATAGCCCAGTTCGCCTTCCACCCATCCCTGGAAAAATTCTGGAGCAAATCATTCATTCAAAGGGGAACTTTCCAAATGGACGAAGGGAACACTGTGGTCAGGATCCACCTAGACTGTAGCAAAGCTTTCCACATTGTGCCACGTGGCCTTCTGATCAGCAAATTGGGAACAAGTGGACCAGACAGAACAGCTCTTTGGAGGGAGAGTGAAGGCCAAACTGCTTGGCTCACAGATACCCTGATCTCTGTACCAAAAAGATGGCCTTCCTTTTGGTCATCTTCCACCTGGCTTCGTTCTACTCTTGGCTTCCTCTTTGAAAGCTGAGACTTTCTTTGTCTTCCTTGTTTCCATTTATACTTGGTATTCTATCATACCAAGATCAATTCTGTAGGTTGCATGTCGTTCCATGCACCTATGCAGCTCCATGAACTACCTGTGGGGGATTGAGAACTGTTTTATTGGGTAAGTAGGGCTTGGATGCAAATGCAGACCTTCAGGTATTTCTTTTAACACAGAGCAAAAATAAGACACACAAGACATTCAGGTTGTTCCCAATTGCAGCACCCCAAAACACCCCAAACGTAGTTGGCCATGGGAAGGCCACATAGTAAAAACACGACAGTTATACTCTCCCTGAAGGGAGGGCACAATAGAACAAAATGAACCTTGTGTAACCCACAGCTAACACGGTAGCCTGACCTTGAATACAGTAATAAACCGACAGTGGAAACTGTTTCTAGCCGCCATGAAATGCGCAAATGTGCAGGGGGTAAGAACATGACAAGCCTGGGTGAATCTCGAGCAGGTAAGAAATAGAGATGGGAAAGGTCTGGTCCTTGACAGAAGAAAGGCCTCTTTCTCCAGCCCGGGAGGGGGTGCATCCGTTTCTGTATCGATGCATTAGATGTGTATTGGGTGACCGAATTGGTTGCCTAGGGTATAAAACGCATGTACAGGGGTGGAAATTTGAGACACTGCTTAGGGCTGAATATCCCCTTTGGTCTCCCTTTATTCTATTCTGCACTAGAATAAAGCTGATTTTGGCTCTATGTCTCGTCTCAGGCTCCTTTTGGCTCAGGTCTGGGGTCCACCAGGGTTCGGCCCAGCTGTTGAGTGGCTCAGTCCGGTAACACAACTATCGAAATGGTGCCAGGATGCCAAATTTTTTGAACCCTACCCTGTGCACACTCCT
>NW_025335556.1:0-2597 GCF_004798865.1 Varanus komodoensis | reverse complement strand
TTCAAAATCACCCTCTTTTGAATGGAAACTTTACCCTCTGTTAGGGATAGGGGTGTGAATCATGCTAGGGTTAGGGTCCAAAAAATGTTGCGTCCTGGCACAATATTGATGGTTGGATTGTGTTCAGAGTGAGGAAAAATGTTTAGCTCTGCAGAAAAAGCTGCTCAAGGAAGGCATTTCAAAAATCACCCTCTCTTGAATAGAAATTTCACTCTATAGTAGGGTTAGGGATAAGAATGAGGGCAGGGTTAGGGTTACAAAAATGAAGTAGTCTACCACCTTTTTCATGGTTGGAATGTGTTTGAATAGGCAGAAATGATGAGCTGTGCAGAAGAAGCCTCTCAAGGAAGGCTTTTTCAAAACCACACTCTTTTGAATGGAAATTTCACACTTTATTAGGATGAGGGGTGTGTACCAGGGTAGGGTTTGGGTTTAATTCATGTGGTGTCCTGACAGAATTTTGAAGGTTGGAATGTGTTTTGAATGGGCAGAAAAGATGAGCTTTGCAGAAAAATCTAGTCAAAGTAGGCTTTTTCAAATCACCGTCTTTTAAATGGAAATTTCACCCTGCATTAGGGTTAGTGGTGTGAACAGGGGTTCGAAAAATGTGGTGTCCTGGCACAATTATGATGGTTGTAATTTGTTCAGAGTCAGCAGAAATGATGAGCTGTGCACAAAAAGCTACTCAAGGTAGGCCTTTTCAAAATCACCCTCACTTGAATAGAAAATCCATCCTATATTAGGGTGATGGTTGTGCACCAGGGGAAGGTTGGGGTTAGAGAAACAAGGTGTCCTAGCACTTTCCTGATGGTTGGAATGTATTTAGAATTGGCAGAAAAGATGAACAGTGCAGACAAAGCTACTCAATGAAGGCTTTTTCAAAATCACCCTCTTTTGAATGGGCATTTCACCCTATATTTGGATGAGGGGTACGTACTAGGGAAGGTTTAGGATTCAAAAACTGTGGCGTCATCTCACCATTACGATGGTTGGAATGTCTTCAGACTGAGCAAAAATGATGAGTTCTGCAGAAGAAGCAACTCATGGAATGCTTTTTCAAAATCACTCTTTTCAATGGGAATTTCACCCTACATTAGGGTTAGAGGTGTACACCAGTGTAGGAGTAGGGTTCAAAAAATGTGGTGCAATGGCACGAGTTCGATTGGTGGAGTGTGTTCAGCGTGAGAAGACATGATGAGTTGTGCAGAAAAAGCTACTCAAGGAAGTGTTTTTTTAAAATCACCCTCTCTTTAATGGAAATTTCAGCCTCTGTTAGGGTTAGATGTGTGCACCAGGGTAGGGTTAGGGTTAGAAAAAAGTGGTGTCATAGCACCTTTTCAATAGTTGGAATATTTTCAGAAAGGACAGAAATAATGAGCTGTGGAGAAAACTCTACTCAAGGAATGCTTTTTCAAAATCATCCTCTTTTGAATAGAAATTTTACCCTCTATTAGGGTTAGGGGTATGAATAATGATACGGTTAGGGTTCAAATAATGTTTTGTCTTGGCACGATTTTGAAGGTTGGAATGTGTTCAGAGTGAGGTGAAATGATTAGCTGTGCAGAAAAAGCTACTCAAAGAAGGCATTTTAAAAATCACCTTCTCTTGAAATTTCACTCTGGAGAAGGGTTAGGGATATGAACCAGCGCAGGGTTAGGGTTACAAAAACGAGGTGTCCTAGCACGTTTTTCATGGTTGGAATGTGTTTGAATGGGCAGAAAAGATGAGCTGCGCCGAAGAAGCCTCTCAAGGAAGACTTTTTCAAAATCACTCTCTTTTGAATAAAATATCACCCTATATTAGGATGAGGATTTTGTACCAGGGTAGGCTTTGGGTTCAAACAATGTGGTGTCCTTGCAGGAATTTGAAGGTTGGAATGAGGTTAGAATGGGCAGAAAAAATGAGCTGTGCAGAAAAAGCTATACAAGGAAGGCTTCTTCAAAATCACCCTCGTTGGAATGGGAATTTCACCCTACATTCGGGTTTCGGGTGTGAACCAGGGCAGGGTTAGGGTTAGAAAAACGAGGTGTCCTAGCACTTTTTTGATGGTTGGAATGTATTTAGAATAGGCAGAAAAAATGAGCTTGGTAGAAAAAGCTATTTAAGGAAGGCTTTTTCAAAATCACCCTCTTTTGAACAGAAATTTCACTCTGTATTAGGATGAGGGGTATGTATTAGGCTACCGTTTGGGGCAAATAGTATGGTGTCCTGGCAGGATTTTGAAGGTTGCTATGTGTTTAGAATGGGTTGGAAAGATGAGCTGTGCAGAAAAAGCTACTCAAGGAATGCCTTTTCAAATTCACCCTCTATTGAATGGGAATTTAACCCAATATTAGGGTTAGGGGTATGAACCATGGTAGTGTCAGATCTGGAAAAATGAGGCGTACAGGCACAATTTTGATTGTTGGAATGGGTTCAAAATGAGCAGAAATGATGAATTGTGCAGAAAAAGCCACTCCAGTAAGGCTTTTTAAAAATTGAGCCCTTTTCAGTTGGATATTACCCCCTTTAAAGGAGGCGGTAGTCCGACCGGTCCTGAAGAAGGCGTCACTGGATCCAGAGCTGGCCACTAATTATAGACCAGTGGCCAACATCCC
>NW_025335555.1:97519-166708 GCF_004798865.1 Varanus komodoensis | reverse complement strand
GACCGTCGGACCGCGCTCAGAATGGGCGGAAACGGAGGCCTGCGCGTAGGGACAGCGTCTCCAACAGGATTAGGTGGACGTGTCACCCTCTTTTCAGGCAACTTTTGGCCCTCTGTCAGGGTGGGGCCGGGAAATCCCGGCCTCATGGCGCTCCTCCAATAGTCGGAACGCTCTCGGAACGGGCAGAAACGGAGGCCTGCGCGGAGGAACAGCATCTCAAAGAGGACTAGGTGAGTGGGTGGCCCTCTTTTCGAGGCAACTTTTGTCCTCTGTTACGGTGGGGCCGGGAAATCCCGTCCTCCGGGTGGGCCTCCAATCGTCGAAACGCACACGGAACGGACGGAAACGGAGGCCTGCGCGTAGGGACAGCGTCTCCAACAGGATTTGGCGGGCGCATCGCCTTTTTTTCTGGGCAACTTTTGCCCCTCTTTCAGTGTGGGGCCGGGAAATTCGCGCTCCGGGTGGGCCTCCGACCGTCAGAATACACTCAGAAGAGGTGGAAATGGAGGCCTGCGTGGAGGGACAGCATCTCAAGAATGCTAGGTGCGCGCGTCGCCTTTTTGTCGTGGCAACTTTTTCCCCTCTCTTACGGTGGGGCCGGGAAATCCCGTCCTCCGGGTTTGCCTCCAATCGTTGGAACGCGCACGGAACGGACGAAAACGGAGGCCTGCGTGGATGGACAGCGTCTCAAAGAGGACTAGGTGTTTCCGTGTCGCCCGCTTTTCAGGCAACTTTTGGCCCTCTGCCAGGGTGGGGCCGGGAAATCGCACCCTCCGGGCGGGCCTCCAACTGTAGGAACGCACGCGAAACGGGCGGGAACTGAGGCCTGCGCGTAGGGACAGCGTCTCCAAGAGGACCCAGTGCGTGCGCGTCGCCCTGTTTTCGGGGCAATTTTTGCACCTCTGTCAGCATGGGGCCGGGAAATCCTGGCCTCCGGGCGGGCCTCGGAACATCGGAATGCGCTCGGAACGGCCGGAAACCGAGGCCTGTGCATAGGGACAGCGTCTACAACAGGATTAGGTGTGCGCGTCGCCCTTTTTTCCGGACAATTTTTGCCTCTCTGCCAGCGTGGGGCCAGAAAATCCTGGCCTTCGGGCGGGCCTCCGAAAATCGGGTCTCGCTTGGTACGGGCGGAAACGGAGCACTCGTGGAGGGACAGCGTCTCAAAGAGGACTAGGTGTGTCCTTGTCGCCCTCTTTTCGAGGCAACTGTTGCCCCCTGTCATGGTGGAGCCGGGATATCCCGACCTCTGGGTGGGCCTTCGACCGTCGGAACGTGATCGGAACGGGGGAAACGGAGGCCTGCACGGAGGGCAGCGTCTCAAAGTGGAGTACGTGCATGCGTGGCCCACTTTTCGAGGTGACTTTTGCCCCTCTGTCACGGATGGGCCGGGAAATCCCGGCTTCCGGGCGGGCCTCCAATCGTCGGAACGCGCTCGGAACCGGCGGAAACAGAGGCCTGCGCATAGGGACAGCGTCTACAACAGGATTGGGTGTGCGTGTGGCCCCTTTTTCCGGACAAGTTTTGCCTCACTGCCAGCATGGGGCCAGGAAATCCCGGCCTTCGGGCGGGCCTCCGACAATCGGGTCTCGCTTGGTACAGGCGGAAACGGAGGCCTGTGTGGAGGGACAGCGTCTCAAAGAGGAATAGGTGTGTCCTCATCGCCCTCTTTTCGAGGCAACTGTTGCCCCTCTGTCGTGGTGGAGCCGGGATATTCCGACCTCCGGCGGGCCTTGGACCGTCGGAACGCGCTCGGAACGGGCGGAAACAGAGACATGCGCGTAGGGACAGCGTCTCCAACAGGATTAGGTGCGTGCATCGCCCTTTTTTCAGTGCAACTTTTGCCTCTCTGTCAGCGTGGGGCCGGCAAATACCAGCCTTCCGGTGGGCCTCCGACTGTAGGAACGCATTCGGAACGGGCGGAAACGGAGTCCTGCGGGTAGGGACAGCGTCTCAAAGAGGACTACGAGCACGCTTGGCCCTCTTTTCGAGGAAAGTTTTGCCTCTCTGTCACGGTTGAGCCAGGAAATCGCGGCCTCCGGGCGGGCATCCGAATGTCGGAACGTGCTCGGAATGGGTGGAAACAGGCCTGCGCGGAGCGACAGCCTCACCAAGAGGACTAGGTGTGCTAGCGTCGCCCTGTTTTCAGGGTATCTTTTGCCCCTCTGTCAGGGTGGAGCCGCGACATCCGGGGCTCCGGGTGGGCCTCCGTCCGTCGGAATTGCCCGAAACCGTGGCCTGCACGGAGGGACAGCGTCTCCAACAGGATTAAGTACACACATGGCCCTTTTTTCTGGGCAACTTTTGCCTCTCTGTCATCACGGGGCCAGGAAATCCCGGCCTTCGGGCGGGACTCCGACCGTCAGAACGCGCTCGGTACGGGCAGAAACGGAGGCCTGCGTGGAGGACAGCGCTTCAAAGAGGACTAGGTGTGTCCGCATCACCCTCTTTTCGAGCTAACTTTTGCCCCTCTTTCAGGGTGGGGCCGGAAATCGCTGCTTCCGGGGGCGGCTCCGACATACGGAATGCGCATAGAATGGGCGGAAACAGAAGCCTGCATGGAGGGACAGCGTCTCAAAGATGACTAGGTGCACACGCGTCGCCCTGTTTTCAGGGTAACTTTTGCCCCTCTGTTTGGGTGGAGCCAGGAAATCACGGGCTCTGGGCGGGCCTCCGACCGTCGAACACGCTCGGAACGGGCGGAAACGGATGCCTGCACGGAGGAACAGCGTCTAAAAGAGGACTCGGTGTGTCCGTGTCGTCCTCTTTTCAGGCAACTTTTGGCCCTCTGTCAGGGTGCGGCCGGGAAATCGCGGCCACCGGGCGGGCCTCCGCCTGTAGGAACGTGCCCAGTACGGGCAGAAACGGAGGCCTGCTTGGAGGGAAAGCGTATCAAAGAGGACTACGTTCACGCGTTGCTCTCTTTTCGAGGCATCTTTTGCCCCTCTGTCACAGTGGGGCCTGATACTCCAGGCTCCGTGCGGGCCTCCCACCTTCGGAATGCACTCGGAACGGGCGGAAATGGAGGCCTGCGCAGAGGGAAAGCGTCTCAAACAGGACTAGCTGTTTTCGTGTCGCACCCTTTTCAGGCAACTTTTGGCCCTCTGTCAGGGTGGGGCCGGGAAATCGAGGCCACCGGGCGGACCTCCGACTGTAGGAAAGCTCTTGGAATGGGCAGAAATGGACTTCTGCACAGTTGGACAGCCTCTCAAAGAGGACTACGTGCACACATCGCCCTCTTTTCGAGGCAAATTTTGCCTCTCTGTTTTGGTGGAGCCTGGAAATCCTGGCCTCCAGATGGGCCTCCGTCCGTCTGTCCACGCTTGGAACGGGCGGAAACGGAGGCCTGTGCGTAGGGACAGCGTCTCCAACAGGATTAGGTGCGCACGTCGCCCTTTTTTCCAGGCATCTTTTGCCACTCTGTCAGCGTGGGGCTGGGAAATCCTGGCATACGGGCGGGCCTCCAACCGTCGGAACGCGGTCAGAACGGGCAGAAACGGAGGCCTGCGTGGAGGGATAGCATCTCAAAGATGACTAGGTGTGTCCGCGTCGCCCTCGTTTCGGGGCAATATTTGCCCCTCTGTCAGGGTGGGGCAGGGATATCGCTGCATCCGGGCGGGCCTCCGACCGTCGGAATGCGCTTGGAACGGGCAGAAACGGAGGCCTGCGCGGAGGGACAGCGTGTCAAAGAGTACTAGGGTGCGCACATCGCCCTGTTTTTGGGGTAACTTTTGCCCCTCTGTCAGCGTGGGGCCGGGAAATCCCGGCCTTCGGGCGGGCCTCCGACCGTCAGAACGCGCTCGGAAGGTGCAGAAATTGAAGCCTGCGCAGAGCGACAGTGTCTCAAAGAAAACTAGGTGCACGCGCATCGCCCTTCTTTTGGGGCAGCTGTTCCCCTCTGTCAAGGTGGGGTCGGAAATCGCGGCCTCCGGGTGGGCCACTAAACGTCGGAAAACACTCAGAACTGGCGGAAAAAAAAGGCCTGCGCAGAAGGACAGCGTCTCCGATAGGACTAGCTGCGCACGCGTCGCCCTGTTTTTGGGGCCACTTTTGCCTCTCTGTCAGGGTGGGGACGGGAAATCCCAGCCTATGGGTGGAATACAAACGAGGAACGCGCTCAGAACGGGCGGAAATGGAGGAATGCGCGGAGGGACAGCCTCTCAAAGGACTAGGTGCGCTCGCATCGTCCTGTTTTCGGGGCAACTTTGGCCCCTCTGTCAGGGTGGAGCTGGGAAATCCATGCCTCCGGGCGGGCCTCCGACTGTCAGAACACGCTTGGAACGGGCGGAAACGGAGGCCTGCGCGGAGGGACAGCATCTCAAAGAGGACTAGGTTTGCGCGCGTCGCCCTGTTTTTGGGGTAACTTTTGCCCCTCTGTCGGGGGGGCCCGGGAAGTCGCATCTCTGGCCGGGCCTCTGACCGTCGGACCGTGCTGAAAACGAACGGAATTGGAGGCCTGCGCATAGGGACAGCTTCTGCAACAGGATTAGGTGCGCGCGTCACCCTTTTTTCCTGGCAACTTTTGCCTCTCTGTCAGCATGGGCCCGGGAAATCTCGGCCTTCGGGCGGGCCTCCTACAGTCGGAACGTGGTCGGAACAGGCGGAAACGGAGGCCTGCGTGTAGAGACAGCGTCTCAAAGAAGACTAGTTGCATGCGCGTCACCCTTTTTTCGCGGCAACTTTTGCCCCTCTGTCATGGTGGAGCCGGGAAATCCATGCCTCCGGGCGGGCCTCCGACCATGGGAATGCGCTCGGAACGGGCGGAAACGGAGGCCTGCGTGGAGGGACAGCATCTCAAAGAGGGCTAGGTGTGTCCGTGTTGCCCTCTTTTCAGGCAACTTTTGCCTCTCAGTCACGCTGTTGCCTGGAAAACAGGGCTTCCGCGCGGGAATCTGCTCGTCGGAACGCGCTCGGAATGGGCGGAAACGGAAGCCTGTGTGGAGGAGAGGGTCTCAAAGAGGACTAGGTGTGTCCATGTTGCCCTCTTTTAGGCAACTTTTGCCCCTCTGTCAGGGTGTGGCCGGGAAGTCGCGGTCTCCAGGCGTGCATCTGAACGTCGGAACGCGCTCGGGACAGGCCGAAACGGAGTCCTGCCTGGAAGGACAGCGTCTCCAAGAGGACTAGGTGCGCGCGTGTCGCCCTATTTTCATGGCAACTTTTGCCCCTCTGTCAGGGCGGGGCTGGGAAATCGCGGATTCCGGGTGGGACTCTGACCGTCGGACCGCGCTAAGAAAGCGCGGAAATGGAGGCCTGCGTGGAGGGACAGCGTCTTCAAGAGGACTAGGTGTGTCCGTGTTGCCCTCTTTTCAGGCAAGTTTTGCCTCTCAGTCCCGCTGTTGCCTGGAAAATGGGGCTTCCGGGCGGGCCTCCGCTCGTCGGAACGTTCTCGGAACGGGCGGAAACGGAAGCCTGCGCGGAGGGACAGCGTCTCAAAGAGGACTTGGTGTGTCTGTGTTGCCCTCTCTTAGGCAACTTTTGCCCCTCTGTCACGGTGGGGCCGGGAAATCCCGTCCTTCAGGCAGGTTTCCGACTTCAGGAAAGCGCTCGGAACGGGCAGAAACGGAGGCCTGCCCGCAGGGACCGCGTCACTAAAAGGACTATGTGCGCGCGTGGCCCTCTTTTCGAGGCAACTTTTGCCCCTCTGTCATGGTGCGGCCGGGAAATCACAATCTGCGGGCGGGCCTGCAATCGTCGGAACTTGATCGGAACAGGGAGAAACGGAGGCCTGCGCGAAGGACATCAACTCAAAGAGGACTAGGTGCAGGTATTTTGCCTTGTTTTCCGGGCAACTTTTGCCTCTCTGTCAGGGGGGGCCGGGAAATCCCGGCCACCGGGCGGGCCTCCGACCGTCAGAACGCGCTCGGAACGAGCAGAAATGGAGGCCTGCGCTGAGGGACAGCGTTTCAAAGAGGACTAGGTGTGTCCAGGTGGCCCTCTTTTCGGGGCAACTTTTACCCCTCTGTCAGGCTGGGGCCCGGAAATCGGGGCCTTTGGGCGGGCCTTGACGTCGGAACGCTCTGTGCACGCAGAAATGGAGGCCTGCATGGAGGGACAGCGTCTCAAGTAGGACTGTGTGTGTTAGCCTCGCCATCCTTTCGGGGCAACTTTTGCCCCTCAGTCAGGGTGGGGCCGGGAAATCGTGGCCTCCAGGCGGGCCTCCGACCGTCGGAACGCGCTTGGAACAGGTGGGAACGGAGGCCTGACGGTGGGGCAGCTTCTCAAGGAGAATCTGGTGTGCGCGCATTGCCCTGTTTTCGGGGTAACTTTTGCCCCTCTGTCAGGGTGGAGCCAGGAAATCCCGGGCTCCGGGCGGAACTCCGACCGTTGGTATTCGCTCGGAAAAGGCAGAAAAGGAGGACTGCTCAGAGGGATAGCGTCTCAAAGAGGACTTGGTGTTTCAGTGTCGCCCTCTTTTCAGGGAACTTTTTGCCCTCTGTGAGGGTGGGCCAGGAAATCGCGGCCACCTGGCGGCCTCCGACTGTAGGAACGCACTCAGAACGGGCAGAAACGGAGGCCTGCCCGTAGGGACCACGTCACAAAAAGGACTATGTGCGCGCTTGGCCCTGTTTTCGTGGCAACTTTTGCCCCTCTGTCACGGTGTGGCCGGGAAATCACAATCTCCGGGCGGGCCTGCAATCGTCGGAACATGATCGGAATGGGCAGAAACGGAGGCCTGCGCGGCGGGACAGCGTCTCAAAGAGGACTCGGTGCGCGCACATCGCCTTTTTTTCGGGGCAACTTTTGCCACTCTGTCATGGTGGAGCCGGGAAACCCGGCCACCGGGCGGGCCTCCAACCGTCAGAACGCGCTCAAAACTGGCGGACACGGAGGCCTGCACTGCGGGACAGCGTCTCAAAGAGGACTCGGTGCATGCGTGTCGCCCTTTTTTCGGGGCAGCTTTTGCCCCTCTGTAAGGGTGGAGCCGGGAAATCCCGGGCTCCGGGAGGAACTCCGACCGTCGGAACGCGCTCGGTAAAGGCGGAAATGAAGGACTGCTCGGAGGGATAGCGTCTCAAAGAGGACTAGGTGTTTCAGTGTCGCCCTCTTTTCAGGGAACTTTTTGCCCTCTGTGAGGGTGGGGCCGGGAAATCGCGGCCACCTGCTGGCCTCTGACTGAAGGAACGCACTCGGAACAGGCAGAAACGGAGGGCTGCATAGACGGACTGCATCTCAAAGAGGGCGACGTGCAGGCGTCGCCTTCTTTCGAGTCAAATTTTCCCCTCTGTCATGTTGTAGCCGGGAAATCCTGTCCTCCAGAAGGGCCTCTGTCCTTCGGTCCACGCTCGGAATGAACGGAAAAACAGGCCTGCGCGTAGTGATAGCGTCTCCAAAAGGATTAGGTGCGCGCGTCGCCCTTTTTTCGGGGCACTTTTGCCCCTCTGTCATGGTGTAGCCGGGAAATCCCGGCCTCCGTGCGGGCCGCCGACTGTTGGACCGCGCTCGGTACGGGCGGAAACGGAGGCCTGCGCGTAGGGACAGCATCTCCAACAGGATTGGGTGCGCGTGTCGCCCCTTTTTCCGGGCAACTTTTTCCTCTCTGTCAGCATGGGGCTGGGAAATCCCAGCCTTCGGGCTGGCCTCCGACCCTCGGAACACCCCCGGTACGGGCGGAAACAGAGGCCAGCGTGGAGGGACAGCTACTCAAAGAGGACTAGGTGTGTCTGCGTAGCCCTCTTTTCGGGGCAACTTTCGCCCTCTCTCTGGGTGGGGTCGGGAAATCACGGTCTCTGGGCGGGCCTCCGATCATCGGAATGCGCTTGGAACGGGCGGAAAGGGATTGCTGCAGAGAGCGACAGCTTCTCAAAGAGGAGTACGTGCACACATCGCCCTCTTTTTGAGGCAAATTTTGCCCCTCTGCCATGGTGGAGCAGGGAAATCCTGGCCTCGAGACGGGCCTCCGACCTTTGGAATGAGCTCGGACCGGGCAGAAACGGAGCCTGCATGTAGGGACAGCATCTCCAGCAGGATTAGGTGCATGCATCGCCCTTTTTTCTGGGCAACTTTTGCCTCCGTGTCAGGCTGGGACCGTAAAATCCAGGCCTTTGGGCGGGCCTCCGACTGTAGGAAAGCGCTTGGAAAGGGCAGAAATGGAGGCCTGGGCGGAGAGACAGCGTCTGAAAGAGGACTACGTGCGTGTGTCGCCCTCTTTTCAAGGTAACTTTTGCCCCTCTGTCACGGCGGGGCGGGGAAATCCCGGCCTTTGGGCGGGCCTCCGATCGTCGGAATGTGCTCAGAATGGGCGGAAACGGAGGCTTGCGCGGGTGGACAGAGTCTCAAAGAGGACTAGTTGCGCACGCGTTGCCCTTTTTTCGGGGCTGCTTTTGCCCCTCTCTCATGGTTGAGCCAGGAAATCCTGGCCTCCGGGCGGGCCTCCGACAGTTGGAACGCCCTCGGAACAGGTGGAAACGGAGGCCTGCACGGAGGGACAGCGTCTCAAAGAGGACTAGGTGCGCGTGCGTCGCCCTCATTTCGGGGCGACTTTTGCCCCTCTGTCAGGGTGGGGCCGGGAAATTGCGGCCTCCAGACTGGACTCTGAACGTCGGAACGCACTCGGAACGGGGGGAAACGGAATCCTGAGCGGAGAGACAGTGTCTCCAAGAGGACTGGGTGCGCATGTGTCCCTCTGTTTTCGGGGCAACTTTTGCCCCACTGTCAGAGTGGGGGCCGGGAAATCGCTGCCTCTGGCAGGCCTCCGTCTGTTGGAAGGTGCTCGGAACGTGCGGAAACGGAGGCCTGCACGGAGGGACAGCTTCTCAAAGAAAACTAGGTGCGCGCGCGCCGCTCTACTTTCGGGGCAACTTTTGCCCCTCTGTCAAGGTTTGGGCGGGAAATCATGGCCTCCGGGTGGGCCACTAAACGTTGAAATACGCTCGGAACTGGTGGAAAAGGAGGCCTGCGCGGAAGGACAGTGTCTCCAAGAGGACTAGGTGCGCGCGCATCGCCGTTTTCGGGGCCACTTTTAGCCCTCTGTCAGGGTGGGGCCAGGAAATCCCTAACCCTACCCTGGTGCAGTCGCATGTTGGAGGAGCTCCTGGTTTGGGATTACAAAATGGCTACTTTTGGTACAAATTCTCAGACTGCTGAGCCCTAAAATGTTGGGGTAGTCAGTGAGAGCATGGGGGACCCAGAGGTGCAAGAGGGGCATCTGGGGAACCCCACTTTTGGACAGAAATCGGGTGCAGAGCAACCAGGCTTGCAGCTGCCTCCGCCACAAAGCAAGCCCAGCATATCTGCTCCCAGCGAGTCGGAGCTTCAGCAAAGAAGGAATGCTTCCAGAACTCGTGGGAAGAGAAATGATCAAAGCCAGGTCAGTGTTTTTAGGCTCAAATCTGGGGAGTCCTTGGATGGTGGAATGAATCGGGGGTACCCCGTAGTTTCTCTTAAAAGACTCGGAGAAACGGTCCCCCCCCAGCTTGGAATTGGACAACGGCTCTTTAAAAGGCAAGCCCGGGCATGTCCGGGCTGCTTCTGCAGCTTCTGTTGCTTTAAAGGAAAATCAGGGCGATTTTTCCACTTTAAAACAAAGTGTACAGACAACCCAAAGTGGACAATTCTGTGGGGTGGACAGTGGAGAATCTTTACCCCATGCCCAGACAGAGAAATGTGCAGAGGAGAACCCCACTGAAGTAGCAAAAGGGGCTCCCCCCCGCAACCTCCTTTCCCAGCAACAAGGAAACGTGCTGCAGAAAATTGTGCAACAGCCTCAGGCCATGCCGTTTACTGTTTCAATGGGAATGGGGCAATGTTTACTAAGACCCCAGCAACGGGTTCTTGGTCCTAGAAAGGGGGACATGGAGGTGCACTCAGGGAACATGCTGCAAGAGAGAGGAGTCCCTGTCACAGACCAGCAGCAGCGTGAAACTTTTAAAGCTGATGTTCAGAAGCGGCTGGATGCTCTGAAGGAGAGATGGCAGGCAGTTGTATTGCAAGAGGAGCAGGTGGAGATGCAAATTAGATGCAGCAAGACTCAAGAAGGGGTGCAAGAACTTCAGGAACAATTGAAACAGACAGAGCCTATCAGGATAGCACTGGAGCAAGAATATAAAATGTTGACAGCATTATTAGAAGGAAGAGGTTCTCTTTGTTGGGACAGTTACTCCCCTCCACAAATAAACCTGGCTTTTCAAGAAATGGGAGAAGAGACACAGGCATGTCCTGGACAGGCACAGATGGGTCCTGTGCTAGAGGAGAAAATGAGCCAGTGTGCAACACTTAAGGGACGGAAAAGATATGGGAAGGGAAAGTTTTCATCACTCCAAAGTTCATCTAAGCCTGAATTAAAGGACAATGAACGTGACAGATCTCCAGTAAGGATGAACGAGGGGGAATATTCAAAGGATAGCGATTTCCCTGCAAGGAGAAAAGACGCCTCTGCTGTAACCCATGATGAGTCTCTATCTCGGGTGACAGATGCAGCCTCTAGACTCAAGACGGGGAAGGCGCCCAGTCACAACCTTGAACCGCAGAACCAGAGGGGAGTGTCTCCACTGCCACAACAGGAGAACGGGAGGAAAGAGGAGATGGAGATGGGACTCTCTTCAGGGGAAGAGTCATCAACGGACAGCGACATGGAGTTTTGTTTAGGGAAGGGAGTGGGCCGAGGCGGGATCCCTCACTCCTCGGAGGATGAGATAAACTCGGATTTTGACATCCGTGCTTATAATACGGACCCGGAGACAGACCTGTCGATGTTGGGGGATTCTGAAGTCTCAAAGACTAACGATAGCTCATGGAAGACCAGAGAGTTTGTGATCATACAGAACTGGACTGAAACCCTGTGCACACCTGTCAATCGGGTAGGTGACACCATCATCCCCAAAGAGTTTGCTGAGAACGACATGCTGAAGTTGTGGGGATATATGGTGGCGCATCTGGCCTTCTCCTCGGTAAAGACCAACGATTTACCCAAACTGGCTCAGTCTAAAGTATGGGAACGCCTCGACAAAACATCACAGATTTTGTGGAGTCTGATGGCTGGCTTTTACGTCGCAGAAGCGAAGACGAACAAGCAGAAGGCGGCTATTAAATCACTAGCCGCACAAGCGGTGTACAGGCTGCTGCTGGCACAAAAACCACAAAAACCAAAAAAAATTCCAGCCTATACCCTTGGAGTCGTTGGAGGAAAAAATATGGTGAGGATCATTCAATATGTAAAAGGACGTGGGACATGGGTCCAGAACATCAAACCCCACCCTTTGGGGAACGTCTCTATGATACATCGAGCATGATGTCACGGGACAGGCTTAAGGTGTGGCTGGATCAGATGATCATAATGCTGCAGAACAGGATGAAGATCAAGAAGCAACAGCAAGAGGAAAGGCCGTCGTCGAGCAGCAAGCGAGTCCCACCGAGCGAGATGCAAATGGTAGCGAATGTGACGCGGCTGAGGGAAGCTTCTCCGATGGCTGAGACAGCTCTGGACCAAAGGTTGGGGGTGTGTGCTTCGGTGTCACCCCCTCTAATCGGTGAGGTGATACACTCAGAGAAAATGCCGAGGGAGTGGGAGGGGGAGAGGTTCATAAGAAGGGAGAAAAGAGGGGTGGTAATCTCTCAGATATAGATACGGGGGAGGAGGGGGAACAGGGGCAGGATCAGGAACTTCTAAGCAGTGCAGAGGGAGAGATGGGGGAGGCCGAAAAGAAGAGGCCACGACTACATAATCCTGTAAACAACAGTGAGGGCAGGGGTGCCAAAGGAGGGGTGGGGACGGAGAGTCAAGCGACGGGTTCTGCTGCTGGGGAAGGGATGGGAGTGGGTGAGGAAGGGCAGGGGAGTGAGGCAGGGAAAACCGTGGAACACCATACTGGGCCTTGTGGTTCTGTTTCTGCTTTCAGTGAGAGGAAAACTTCATCGAGAGACGAAGAATCCGCGATCGGGAGAAAGCAAAGGCGGCAGACCTCTTTGACAGATACGGACAAGGGGGCTAGGCCCAAGGGTGCTCAAAGGGAACCGAATCGGGGTGGGAAGGAAAAGCTGCGTACAGAGTCTGTAAGTACAAACATTTTGCATGGACGGGATCGGGATGGAGTGAGTAATGCTGCCGAACGGGAACCCACACAAACACACACAGGTAGTCTACCTAGACCCAAGACATACGCCAGTGTTGCTAACAATCAGAGAGAACCGGAGACCGGAAGGATGGGAGCCCCTTTCTTTGGAGCGGCCTTTGAGGAAGAGGAGGATGCGCACATCGCGCAGTACCTCGAGGCTGCTTCAGATCCAAGGGACCACCAAAAAAGGTTTGTGGTCCTCTTCCGATACGTCGGAACTGACCCCAACAGAGACACCAGGACCTATCTGACAAAGACTCTTATGAGGGAGGTCCTAAAGGTTGAAAAAGAACAGGTCGTGGCTGTGATTCAGTTACCGGGGTCTAGGGAGACCGACGTGTGTCTAGCCTCTGAGCTAGCCTACTGGAAATTTTGGGCAAAGTGTAAAGCGGCACACAGGGCAAACCCCTCCTTATTGGAAGGTTTCGAGGTAGCCCCCCTCTTCAAGGGCGATACTAGAATCCTGACTGTAATCTTTCGCACGGCCACCATCCTGGAGGAGGATGTGGCCCGGTGGGTCTCCAGGTATGCTGTGATACTGAACGGGCCATGTAAAAGGATCGATGAGGAGGGTTTTTGGATGGGCGAGTACCGTTGTGTGGTGTCCTTTAATAATCAGAGCCAGGATAACAGGCAAGGGAAGATCCCAAAGTATTTCTTTCTGGGAGCAGAACGTGGAATCACCAGGTACAGCGGGCAACCTTCCGCGTGTTACCATTGTGGTTCCTATGAACATTACAGGAGGACGTGCACCACGCAGTTGTGTTCACGCTGCTGTGTCAAAGGGCACTCCACGCTCACCTGCCAAAGGGGCATCCGATGCAATCTCTGTGAGGAGGCCGGCCATACATATTGCTGGTGTCCTCAAGCTTATTATAACCGGCAAAACGCCGAGAAGCTAAGTAAGGCGGAAAAGATGGCACAGGCGGGCAGAGAGAAGTCCTGGGCGAGAGAGCAGACGATGAGGAAGAATGTGGATGACTCCCAGGGAGTGGGTGCTGGAGAGTGGGAAATGAGCACGCGGGCTAACCATTTGGAGGGCATGGACACACGTCAGGAAGAGCAGAGCTGGAAAGTAGTCGGTTCCCAGAGAAAAGAAAAGAACCTTGCACCTGCTGGTACGGCAGGGAGGGGAGTTTCGCAGGGCGTAGAAGCAAATTCTAATAGGTTGCATCTTCTGAGAGAGGATGAGGAGGACGGAATAGAGGTGGATGGCAAATTGGGGGGTGAACGTGTCCAGGAATCTGATTTGGTAGGAGGGCCAAAAGGCACCCCGCCAAAAGAGCAAAGGGTACACGGCAAAAGGAAAGAGAGGAAAGGGCACCAGGACACCCATCTTCCTGAGCAAGGGGCTGTGCCGCATGCCATGCTGATGGTGTGTATCTCAGGAATACGATCAGCCGCGTGCAGAGACACTGCTGGAAGCAGATTCCTCGTCCTCCACTACCCTAGTGGCCATCCCCCCAGATGCGCCCCCCCCCATGTCCAAGCTCTTTCAACCCTTCCCTCAGGTTCACCCTCTGACCTTCCTTCAGACCTTACCCCAGATCTCACGCCAGACCCACCTCACCCTCTCCACCCTCCTGACAACCCTTCCCCACCCACACTTGACGGTAGAGCTACACCTCAGGCTTTGTCCGAGGAAGTAGACGTTTCTTCAGAGAGAGCGGAACAAGCACTGAGACGTGAGGATATCAGTCCCCATTGAAGCGGGGCTCGTGTCTTTCAGGAAGCGGTGCAGATTGAGATTTTTTTTCAATTCCTTGTATACTGGATAGACCTCACCAATTCCTTTATCTATTCACACTTATGGCAACACTTAGCCTTTCAACTTGGAACGCACGAGGTCTGCGGCAACCAAAGAGAAGGGAGGAGATCATCCCACAACTAGCTAAGCTTCCCTATGATATCACGGTCTTACAGGAGACGCACATATGCAACGAGCAGCAGAGGAGCCACGCTCAGAGATTATGGTCCCCGGGACCATCGGTGTGGTGCTATGGAGAAGAATGTGGTGCAGGGATAGCTGTACTATTTCGGGAAAAACATGATCGCCATATTGACAACATTTTAGAGGCCCTCCCGGGGAGATTGATCGTGATCGATTTCTCCTGAAAAGATTTGTGGGCAGACGGCCTGGAGATCTCGAGGCCCTTTCGCTTATGTGGTCTCTATGTGCCTGTCGATAGTTCCCGGAGGAAAGGTTTTGGGAAAACCTCGAGAACTTCTGCTTCACTCAGCGCCGTTTGATAATAGCGGGAGACTTCAACAATAGGACTAAACTATCCGACAGGATTCGTGCGGTCAACTCTCCCGCTCGGAGCAGAGCACTGGCCCTGAGTGCAGAGGAAAGGGACCTAGAAAAAATCCTGATGAGTCAAGGACTCCGGGATAAAGCCTTGGAGGTGCCTAACGCGTTGAACTTCTTCCCCGTGCCTTGCAGGAAGGAGTTTCTAGATAATTTTCCAAATGCAGATGGGGTGATGTTCACTTACTATTCGGGGAAAACAGAAAGCAGGTAGACCGGTTCAGAGCCCCAAAGGAGATCAAGACAGAGAAATGCAACATCGTCGTCACCCCGTGGTCAGATCACACCATTCTGGCTGTCGAGCTGAGCTTTGGGCAGGTGTACCCTAGGGGCAGACCCCTGTGGAGACTCAGATCCAACATGCTGGACGCGTCCTGCAGGGACAACATGGCTAACGTTTTGGCGAATATGTTAACCCTGCGTGACATCTATTTCGATGAGTTACCAAAATGGTGGGAAAGGACCAAGAGGGCGATTAGGAACAGCTGCCACAAGTATGAGTTTAAGGTGAATAGGCGAGGACTCCAGCACTACCAGGAGGCCGTCTTTCACTTCTTACAGTGCCACAGCAGATTGAATCAGGGAAGACCATATGACGAAGGGGTTTTGGTCCGGTCTAGGAAAGTCATCGCGGAATTCCACTACACCCAAAGGAGGAACCGGCTAAACTATAGAGATTATAGAGCGAAGGGCTCCGCTGTTGACGTAGAGGAGTGGGCGAAGGCTTGCAGTCCAAAGACACCCTTAGAGATGAAAGGCCTGCGAGAGAAGGAAGGAGATGCGGTCGCCTTCCACCCGCAGGAGATGTTGTCTATCATGGGGTGATATTACCAGCAGCTTTTTGCTCCTAAGGACATTGACATTGTTACGCTTCTTGGAGGACATTCCCAGAGAGAAAGCAGGCTCTCTTTATGGGAAACTGACAAAAGCGGAGAGTCAGATGTTAGAGGCACCTATTGAAGAAGAGGTGAGGCGAGCCATCGTGAGAGAGAAAGGAAATTCCGCCCCTGGAGCAGATGGGCTGGGATATGAATTTTATAGGATATTTCGGGAATGGCTCGTCCCCCCTCTGACAAAAGTGTTTAACTCATTACTGGCCCCAGAGCGACTGACCAAATCCTTTTATCAGGGCACTCTGATTTTCTTCCCTAAGAAAGGGGACCTGACGCTGCCGGCTAATTGGAGGCCCATAGCATTGACCAACATGGATTATCGCCCCCTAGCGAAGATACTGAAAAGGAGACTGGCTAGCGTGGCGCACAAATTGGTCGTGGGATGCCAGACCAGTGCAGTGCCTGGGAGAGCTATGACAGATTCCCTCTGTCTAATGCGGGAGATCTTCCAGTTGGTGCGGGACAGGAAATGGGCGGGATGGATTCTCCTGTTAGATCAGAGCAAGGCATTCGATAACGTCCACCACTCCTTTTTGTGGAGGGTTCTCCGATGGAAGGGCCTCCCGTTCTCCCATGTTGGGTTCCTCAAACTGCTGTATGCCGAAGCCACCGTCACTCCCCAGATCAATGGACACAGGGGAAGTCGCATCGATTTACAATCAGGAGTAAGGCAGGGGTGTCCCTTGAGCCCACTCCTCTACGTATTTTCTCTGGACGCTGTCCTGTGCCGCATACACCTCGAGGAGGAGATAGCGGGGAAACGTTCGGCCCTCCCTACCGGTGCTCCCATACAGATCAAGTTCGTGGCCCATGCCGATGACATCTCGCTGCTCCTGAATGACGACAGAGAGGTCAGGAGCGTGCAGCAGATCTTTGATACGTACGCACATGCCTCATGTTCTCAAATAAACAGGAAGAAAAGTTGCCTTATTTCTTTTGATCCCGAGGACGAGCAGCTTAAGATAGCTCCCATGGAAACAGACCAAGAGGGAGAGGGCAGGAAGGAGCATAAGGTAGAGGAGGTGTAGAAACTGGGGATTTACTATTCCATAGCCAAGGAAGGGTGGAAGAGGAACTGGTTCGCTTGGCTTCAAAAGTTGAAGGAAAAAATTGGGATGTGGAGGAAGTGGCAACTGACCGTATATCAAAAGGCGGTTTACGTACGCACATAGGTGTTGCCAGTAGCGCATAACATAGCGGTGGTCTACCCCCCTCCGGGAGCTGTGATGAAGGAACTGGAGAAGGAGCTCTTCAAATTCCTCAGGGGAATGGCCACCTTCCCTCTGGCGAGGGCGGTGGCCTATAGACAGATAGACCAGGCGGGTTTGGACCTCCCGGCTCTCGGTCTGAGGATGTTCACCACCTTCCTGAGTTACAAGTTTGGTAAATACGCTCAATGGGAGGAGGGAGGGGACCAACCTCACATGTGGGTTGTCTTTTTGCGCAGCACTGGGTGGGAAAACCGTGGGTGGAAACCTGGTGGGGGGAGCACTCCCTCGACTTTACCGTCTCGGCCAAGATGCGGTGCACAGGGCCCGAATATCTGAGGGAACTCTACAGCTTCATTAAGCAGCATAAAGTCCATGCAGAATGGTTTGGTACTAGCCGGGGGGACCCGCGGAGTATCAAACAAGCGGTGTATAGAGAGCTGTTAGAGGTGGCCTATTTCAGACCGCAGGTCGTCAAGAAAGCGAGGAGGGAGAGCCTCTCTCGATACCTGAGGGAACAGACTTACCTGATAGAATATTTTCAAGACAGGAGGGTTCCGTTCCGGCTGTGTGACATCAGGTGGAGGTTGTATCATCAGCTGTATGACCTGCAAGGGACCAGACCCTGGCTTCCCAAGAGGGCGCAGACCTGCCCCAGACTGCAGTGTAAGAGCGGGGCTGTCGCAAACGGGACGGTGCAAAAGGAGACGGTGAGGCACTTTGTCAGCGATTGCCCCACGGCACGCGCCACGTGGAAGGCAGTGTCTGAAGCACTGGACTGGCCAGACCTTGGCTCCCAGGACTTGGAATCGGTCGTGTCTGGCACAGAACCCACTCCTCCCTTGAAGGGACCCTGGAGGAGAGTGCCCAGGAAGCGGCGGTGGAGAGAGACCACGGCTCCCAAGTTGCACTGGACTGTGCCGTGGTCCACAATTAGGCTGATAAATCTGCACGTTCTGTTGGCGCTGTCCCTCCAACGCCACAGAGAGATAAAGACACAAAAGGTGGCTGACGTGGCCGGCTCAGTCAAATTTGTCCAAGAGAAGAATTTTTGGTTGAGCCACGAGGAAAAAGGGAGGATGCCGCCCAGTCTGTGGAAGAAATTGTGGCCGTGGTTGAGTGGGGTTCATGCCCCGATCACGTAATGTACATGAGCCACTCATACATGTTACTCAGACACATGGCATGAACCTATCAGGAGAAGTCTATAGAACGTTCTTCTTTTAGATTTGATTGGTAAAGCCTGGGAATTTTGTAAATGTGTGTACATTTGGCATTTTGAAACCATGTAAATAATAGATGGGGTACTTTTCTATTTTTGTAATGTTGCAATTTTTGTGCCTTTTTGTACCTTTTGTAGGATGTTTTCATTTAAATAAAAAATTTCAACCTAAATTTCAACCTCTTTTCGGGGCAACTTTTGCCCCTCGGTCAGGGTGGGGCAGGGAAATCGCAGACTCCAGGCGGGCCTCCGACCGTCGGAACGCGCTCAGAACGGGCAGAAACGGAGGCCTGTGCGGTGGGACAGCGTCTCAAAGAGGACTCGGTGCACGTGCATCGCCCTTATTTCGGGGGTACTTTTGCCTCTCTGTCAGCATGGGGCCGGGAAATCTCGGGCTCCGGGCGGGCCTCCGACCATCGGAACGCGCTCGGAACGGGCGGAAACGGAGGCCTGTGCAGATGGACAGCATCTCAAAGAGGACTAGGTGTATCCGTGTTGCCCTCTTTTCAGGCAACTTTTGCCTCTCTGTCAGTGTGGGGCTGGGAAATCCCGTCCTACAAGCAGGTTTCCGACTGCAGGAAAGCGCTCTGAATGGGCAGAAACGGAGGCCTGCCCGGGGAGACAGCATCACAAAAAGGACTAAGTGCGCGCGTGGCCCTCTTTTTGAGGCAACATTTGCCCCTCTGTCACGGTGTGGCCGGGAAATCCCAACCTCCGGGCAGGCCTGCAATCGGCGGAACGTGATCGGAACGGGTAGAAACGGAGGCCCGCGCAGCGGGACAGCGTCTCCAAGAGGACAAGGTGCGGGCACTTCGCCCTGTTTCGGGGCAACTTTTGCCCCTTTGTCAGGGAGGGGACGGGAAATCGCGGCATCCAGGCGGGCCTCCGATCCTCAGAACTCGCTTGGAAGGGGTGGAAACGGAGGCCTGCGTGTAGGGACAGCGTCTCCAACAGGATTAGGTGCGCCTCGCCCTTTTTTTCGGGGCAAGTTTTGCCACCCTGTCATGGTGGAGCTGGGAAATCCCGGCCTCCGGGCGGGCCTCCGACCGTCGGAACACACTCGGTACGGGCAGAAACGGAGGCCTGCGCGGAGGGACAGCATCTCAAAAAGGACAAGGTATGTCCGCGTCGCTCTCTTTTCGGGGCAACATTTTCCCCTCTGTCAGGGTGGGGCCGGGAAATCGTGGCGTCCGGGCGGGCCTCCAACTGTCGGAATGCGCTTGCAACGAATGGAAACGGAGGCCTGCGAAGAGGTACAGCGTCTCCAACAGGATTAGGTGCGTGCGTCGCCCTTTTTTCCGGGCAACATTTGCCTCTCTGTCAGCGTGGGGCCGGGAAATTGCGGCCTCCGGGCGGGCTTGCGAATGTAGGAATGTGCTCAGAACGGGCAGAAACGGAGGCCTGCATGGAGGGACAGCGTATCAAAGAGGACTATGTGCGCGCGTCGCCCTGTTTTCGAGGAAACTTATGCACCACTGTCTCGAAGGAGCCGGGAAATCCTGGCCTCCAGATGGGCCTATGACCGTCAGAACGCGCTCGGAAGTGGCGGAAACGGTGCCTGCGCGTAGGTACAGCGTCTCAAAGAGGACTAGGTGTGCACGCGTCGTCCTTTTTCGGGGCAAGTTTTGCCCCTCTGTCAAGGTGTGGGTGGGAAATCGCGGCCTCCGGGTGGGCCACTAAACGTTGGAATACGCTCGGAACTGGCAGAAAAGGAGGCCTGTGCGGAAGGACAGTGTCTTCAAGGGGAAAAGATACGTGCGCGTCGCCCTGTTTCAGGGCCACTTTTGCCCCCCTGTCAGGGTGGGGCCAGGAAATCTCAGCCTCCGGGAGGGCCTCCGACCGTTGGAACGCGCTCGGAACGGGTGGAAACGGAGGCCTGCGCGGAGGGACAGCGTCTCAAAGAGGAGAAGGTGTGTCCGCGTAGCCCTCTTTTCGGGGCAACTTTTCCTCCTCCGTCAGAGTGGGGCGGGAAATCACGGACTCCGGGAGGAACTTCGACCGTCGGAACGCACTCAGAACAAGCGGAAACGTTGGCCCGCGTGGAAGGACAGCGTCTCCAAGAGGACTAGGTGCGCGCACATCCCCCTCTTATCGTGGCCACTTTTAGCCCTCTGTCAGGGTGGGCCGGGAAATCGCGAACTCCGGGCGGTCCTCCGACCGTCGGAACGTGCTCGAAACGGGCGGAAATTTCGGCCTGCGCAGAGGGAAAGCGTCTCAAAGAGGACACGGTAAGTCCTAGTAGCCCTCTTTTTGGGGCAACTTTTGCCCCTCTCTCAGTTTGGGGCCGGGAAATGGCGGCCATTGGGCGGGCCTCCGACTGTCGGAACGCGCTCAGAACACGCGGAAACGGAGGCCTGCGTGGCGGGACAGTGTGTCAAAGAGGACTAGATGTATCCGCGTGACCCTGTTTTCGGGGCAACTTTTGCCCCTCAGTCAGAGTGGGGCCAGGAAATCACGGCCGCCAGGCGGGCCTCCGTCTGTCATAAAGAGCTCGGAATGGGCGGAAACGGAGGCCTGCGCGGAGGGTCAGCGTCTCAAAGAGCACTAGGAGTGTCTGTGTCACACTTTTTTCGGGGCAACTTTTTCCCCTCTGTCAGGGTGGGGCCGGGAAATCGCGGCCTCCGGGTGTGCATCCAAACCTGGAAAGCCCTAGGAAATGGCTGAAATAGAGTCCTGCGTGGAGGGACAGCATCTGAAAGAAGACTAGGTGTGTCCACGTGTCCCTCTTTTTGGGGCAACATTTGCCCCTCTGTAAGGGTGGGGACGGGAAGTCACGTCCTCCGTGCCGGTCTCGGACCATCGGAACGCGCTCGGAACAGGCGGAAATGGAAGCCTGCTTGGATGGACAGCATCTCAAAGAGGACTAGGTTTGTCTGCGTCGCCCTGTTTTCGGGGCAGGCCTTGCCCATCTGTCAGGGTGGTGCAGGGAAATCGCAGGGCCTGGGCGGGACTCCGACCGTCGGAATGCGCTCGGAATGGGCGGAAACGGAGGCCTGCGCGGAGGGACAGCGTCTCAAAGAAAACTAGGTTCACATGCATCGCCCCCCTTTCGGGGCAACTTTTGCCCCGCTGTCAGGGTGGGGCCGGGAATTCGCGGCCTTTGGGCGGGAATCCGACCGTCAGAACGGGCTTTGAACGGACGGAAATGAAGGCCTCCGCGGAGGACAGCGCGTCAACGAGGACTAGCTGTGTCCGCATGGCCCCCTTTTCGGGGAAACTTTTGCCCCTCTGTCGGGTTGGGGCCAGGAAATTGCGGCCTTCGGGTGCTCCTCCGACCATCGGAACGTGCTCAGAACGGGTGGAAACGGAGGCCTGCGCGAGGGACAGCGTCTCAAAGAGGACTAGGTGTGTCCGCCTCACCCTCATTTCGGGGCACTTTTGCCCCTCTGTCAGCGTTTGGCCGGGAAATCTAAGCCTCCAGGTGGGCCTCCGAATGTCAGAACGCACTCGGAATGGGCGGAAACAGAGGCCTGCACGGGGGGTCAACGTCTCAACGAGGACTAGGTTTGTCCGCGTCACCGTCTTTTTGGTGCCACTCTTGACCATTTGTAAGGGTGCGGCCGGGAAATCGTGGCCTCCGTCCGGGCATCTGAATGTGGAACTAGCTGTGAACGGGCGGAAACGGAGGCCTGCGTGGAGGGACAGCGTCTGCAAGAGGAGTAGGAGCGTGCGCGTACCCCTTTTTTGTGCAACCTTTGCCCTTGTGCCATGGGGGAGACCGTATATCCCGTCCTCCGGGCGGGCCTCCGACCGTCAGCACGCGCTCGGAACGGGCGGAAACGGAGGCCTGTGCGGAGGAACAGCATCCCAAAGAGGACTAGGTGTGTCCGCATCACCCTCTTTTCGGGGCAACTTTTCGCCCTCTGTCAGGGTGGGGCCGGGAGATCGCGGACTCCGAGCGGGACTCCGCTCGCCGGAATGCGCTCGGAATTGCCGGAAACAGAGGCCTGCACGGTGGGACAGCGTCTCAAAAGGACTAGTTGCGCGCGTCACCCTCTTTTTGGGGAAACTTCTGGCTCTCTGTCAGAGTGGGGCCAGGGAATCGCGGCCTCTGGGTGGGACTCCATCAGTCGGAACGCGCTCGGAACGTGCGGAAATGGAGGCCTGCGTGGAGGGACATCGTCTCCAAGAAGACTAGTTGTGTCCTCGTGGTCCTCTTTTTTGGGCAACTTCTGCCCCTCTGTCAGAGTTGGGACGGGATATCCTGGCCTCCGAGTGAGCCTCCTACCGTGGGAACACACTCGGAATGGGCGGAAACGGAGGCCTGCACAGAGGGACAGCGCCTGAAATAGGCCTAGACCTGCGCCTCGCCCTGTTTTCGGGGCAACTTTTGCCCTCTGTCAGGGGGGAGCCGGGAAATCGCGGCCTTTGGGCTGTTCTCCGAACGTCGAAACGCACTCTCAACGGGCGGAAAAGGAGGTCTGCGGGGAGGGACAGCGTCTCAAAGAAAACAAGGTGCGTGTGTGTCTCCCACCTCTCGGGGCAACTTTTGCCCCTCTGCCAGGGTGGGGCCGGGAAATCCTGGCCTCCGGGCGGGCCTCCGACCATAGGAACACTCTCGGAATGGGTGGAAACGGAGGCCGGCCCAGAGGGACAGCACCTGAAAGAGGACTGGGTGCGCGCCTCGCCCTGTTTTCCGGGCAACTTTCGCCTCTCTGTCAGGGTGGGGCCGGGAAATTCTGGCCTTTGGGCGGGTCTCCGAACGTCGCAACGCACTCGGAAAGGGTGGAAATGTAGGCTTGCGCGGCGGGACAGTGTCTCAAAGAGGACTTGGTGTGTCCGCGTCGCCCTGTTTTCGGGGCAACTTTTGCCCCTCTTTCAGTTTGGGGCCGGGAATCGCAGGCTTCGGGCTGGCCTCCGACCGTTGGAACGCGCTCGGAACGGGCAGAAATGGAGGCCTGAGCGGAGGGACAGCGTCTCAAAGAAGACTAGGTGTGTCAGCTTCTCCCTCTTTTCGGGCAACTTTTGCTTCTCTGTCAGGGTGGGGCCGGGAAATCGCGGCCTCCGGGCGGGCCTCCGACCCTCCTAAAGCACTCGGAATAGGCGGAAATGGATTCCAGCGTGGAGGGACAGTGTCTCAGAGAGGACTAGGTGTGTCCGTGTGGCTCTCTTTTCGGGGTAACTTTTCGCGCTCTGTCAGGGTGCGGCCGGTAAATCGCAGCCTCCGGGCAGTCCTTCGACCATTGGAAGACGCTCGGAATGGGCGGAAACGGATGGCTCCGTGAGGGACAGCGTCTCCAAGAGGACAAGGTGCGCGCGCATCCCCCTCTTTTCGGGGCAACTTTTGCCCCTCTGTCAGGCTGGGGCCGGGAAATCTCGGCCTCCGGGTGGGCCTCAGACTGTCTGAACGCGCACGGAATGGGTGGAAACTGAGGCCTGCGTGGAGGGACAGCGTGTCCAGGAGGACTAGGTTCGCGCGTGTCCCCCTGTTTTCGGGGCAACTTTTTCCCCTTTGTCAGCGTGGGGCCGGGAAATACAGGCCTTCAGGGGGGCCTCCAACCATCGTAACACGCTCGGAATTGGCGGAAACGGAGGCCTGCGCGAGGGACAGCGTCTCTAAGAGGACTAGGTGTGTCCGCGTGGCCCTCTTTTCGGGGCAACTTTTGCCCCACTGTCAGGGTGGAGCTAGGAAATCCCGGCCTCCGGGCAGGCCTCCGACTGTTGAAACCCGCTCGGAACAGGTGCAAACGGAGGCCTGTGCGGAGGGTCAGTGTCTCAACGAGGACTAGTTGTGTCCGCGTCACTGACTTTTTGTGCAACACTTGCACCTCTGTCAGGGTGGGGCTGGGAAATGCCAGCCTACTTGCGGGCCTCCGACCGTCGGAACGCGCTCGGAACAGGCGAAACAGAGGCATGCGCGAGGAACAGCATCTCAAAGAGGACTGGGTGTGTCCACGTTGCCATCTTTTCGGGGCAAGTTTTGCCCCTCTGTCAGGCTTGGGCAGGGAAATCCCGGCCTCCAGGCGAGCCTCCGACCGTGGGAACGTGCTCGTAACGGGTGGAAACGGAGGCTTGTACGAGGGACGGCGTCTCAAATAAGACTAGTTGTGTCCTCTTCAACCTCTTTTCGGGGCAACATTTGCCCCTCTGTCAGGCTGGGGCCGGGAAATCCCGGCCTCTGAGCGGGCCTCCGACCGTCGGAACGCGCTCAGTACGGGCAGAAATCGAGGCATGCGCAGAGGGACAGAGTCTCAACGAGGACTAGGCGTGTCCGTATGGCCTTCTTTTCGGGGCAACTTTTTCCCCTCTGTCAGGGTGGAGCTGGAAAACCGTGGCCCCTGAGCGGGCCTCCGACTGTCGGAACGTACTCAGAACGGGTGGAAATGGATTCCTGTGCGGAGGGACAGCCTCTCAAAGAGTACCAGGTGTGTCCGCATCACTCTCAATTGGGGCAACTTTTGCCCCTCTGACAGCGTGGGGCTGGGAAATCTCGGCCTCCGGGAGGGCCTCAGACCATCGGAACACGCTCGGAACGGCTGGAAACGGATGCCAGCGTGGAGGGACAGCGTCTCCAAGAGGACTAGGTACGCGCGAGTCCCCCTGTTTTCGGGGCAACTTTTACCCCTCTGTCAACGTGGGGACAAAAAATCCCGGCTTCCGGGGGGGGGCCTCCGACCGTCGGAATGTGCTTGGAACTGGCGGAAACGGAGGCCTGAACGAGGGACAGCATCTCAGAGAGGACTAGGTGTGTCCGCGTGGCCCTCTATTCGGGGTAACTTTTCGCGCTCTGTCAGGCTGGGGCCGGGAAATCCCGGCCTCCGGGCGGGCCTCCGACCATTGGAACACGCTCGGAACGGGCGGAAGCAGATGGCTGCGTGGAGGGACAACGTCTCCAAGAGGACTAGGTGCACGCGCATCCCCCTCTTTTCGGGGCAACTTTTGCCCCTCTGTCAGGCTGGGGCCGGGAAATCGCGTCCTCCGGGCGGGCCTCCGAACGTCGAAACGCGCTCAGTATGTGCAGAAATGGAGGCCTACGCGGAGGGACAGCTTCTCAAAGAGGACTGGGTTTGTCCGCGTGGCCCACTTTTCAGGGCAAATTTTGCCCCTCTGTCAGGGTGGGACAGGGAAATTGCGGCCACCGGGCGGGCCTCCAACCGTTGGAATGCACTCGGAATGGATGGAAATGGAGGCCTACATGGAACGATAGCGTCTCCAAGAGGAATAGGTGTGTCCGCGTGGCCCTATATTCGGGGCAACTTTTGCCCCTCTCTCAGCATGGGGCCAGGAAATCACGGCCTCCGGGGGGGCCTCCGACCATCGCAACATGCTCGGAACGGGCGGAAGTGGAGTCCTGCGCGGAGGGTCAGCATCTCAAAGAGGACTAGGTATTTCCGCGTCACCCTCTTTTCAGGGCAACCTTTGGCCCTCTGTCAGAGTGGTGAAGGGAAATCGCGGCCTCCGGGTGGACCTCCGACCGTCAGAACGCGCTCGGAATGGGCTGAAATGGAGGCGAGCACGAAGGTCAGCCTTTTCAACGAGGACTAGGTGTGTCCGCGTCGCCCTCTTTTAGGATAACTTTTGGCCCTCTGTCAGGGTGGTCTGGAAAATCGCGACCTATGGCCGGTCCTCCGACCGGCGGAACGTGCTCGGAATGGGTGGAAACAGAGGCCTGTGCGGAGGGACAGCGTCTCCAGGAGGACTAGGTGGACGCGCGTCACCCTTTTTTCGGGGCAACGTTTGCCCCACTGTCAGCATGGGCCCGGGACATCGCGGCCTCCGGGCATGCCTCCGACTGTCGGAACGTGCTCAGAATGGGCAGATACAGAGGCCTGCGCGAAGGGACAGTGCCTCAAAGAGGACCAGGTGCGCGTGTCGCCCTGTTTTCCGGGCAACTTTTGCTTCTCTGTCAGAGTGGGGCCAGGAAATCCCGGCCTTTGGGCAGGCCTCCGACCGTCGGAACGCGCTCGGAAGGGGCAGAAATAGAGGTCTGCGCGAAGGAACAGCATCTCGCAGAAAACCAGGTGTGCGTGCATCGCCCCCCTTTCGTGGCAACTTTTGCACTTCAGTCAGCAGGGGGCCGGGAAATTGGGGCCTCCGGATGGGCCTCCGACCATCGGAACACTCTCGGAACGGGCAGAAATAGAGGTCTGCGTGGAGGGACATCATCTAAAAGATGACAAGGTGTGTCCGCGTGGCCCTCTTTTCGGGGGAACTTTTGCCCCTCTGTCATGATGGGGACGGGCATTCGCAGCCTCCGGGTCTGCATCCGAATGTGGAACACGCTCGGAACGGGCGGAAACGGAGCCCTGCGCGGAGGGACACCATCTCAAAAAGACTTGGTGTGTACGCGTGGCCCTCTTTTCGGGGCAACTTTTTCCCCTCTGTCAGAGTGGGGCTGGGAAATCCTGGCCCCCGGACGGGCCTCCGATCGTAGGAATGTGCTCAGAACTGGCGGAAATGGAGGCCTGCGCGGAGGGACAGGGTCTGAATGAGGACTAGGTGTGTCCACGTGGCCCTCTATTCGGGGCAACTTTTGCCCCTCTGTCAGCATGGGGCCAGGAAATCACGGCCTCTAGGCGGGCCTCCAACAGTCGGAACGCGCTCGCAATGGAGCAAACGGAGGCCTGCTCGGAGCGACCGCTTCTCCAAGAGGACTAGGTGCGCGCGCTTCGCCCTGTTTTCTGGGAAACTTTTGCCTCTCTGTCAGGGTGGGGCCGGGAAATCCCTGCCTTCGGGCGGGCCTCCGACTGTCATAACACGCTCGGTATGGGCAGAAATGGACGCCTGCACGGAGGACAGCGTCTCCAAGAGGACTAGTTGCGTACATCGCCCTGTTTTCTGGGCAACTTTTGCCCCTCTGTCAGGGTGGAGCCGGGAAGTCGCGGCCTCCGGGCGGGTCTCCGACTTTCGGAAGGCACTCGGAATGGGCGGAAACGGAAGCCTGCGCGAGGGACTGCATCTCCAAGAGAACCAGGTGTGTCCGTGTGGCCCTCTTTTCGGGGCAAGTTTTGCCCCTCTGTCAGGGTGGAGCTGGGAAATCCCAGCCTCCGGGCCTGCATCTGAAAATAGAATGCGCTCGGAACGGGCGGAAACGGAAGCCTGCGCGGGGGGGACACCTTCTCAAAGAAGACAAGGTGTGCACGCGTGGCCCTCTTTTCGGGGCAACCTTTGCCCCTCTGTCAGAGTGGGGCCGCGAAATCTCAGCCCCCGGGCGGGCCTCCTACCATCAGAACGCGCTCGGAACGAGCAGAAATGGAGGCCTGCACTGAGGGTCAGTGTCTCAAAGAGGACTAGGTGTGTCCATGTGGCCCTCTTTTCGGAGCAACTTTTACCCCTCTGTCAAGTTGGGGCCAGGAAATCACGGCCTTTGGGCGGGCCTCGACCGTCGGAACGCGCTCGGAACACGTGGAAACGGAGGCTTGCACGGCGGGACAGTGTACGAAAGAGGACTAGATTTGTCTGTATGGCCCTCTTTTCAGGGCAACTTTTGCCTCTCTGTCAGAGTGGCGGTGGGAAATCGGGGCCCCGAGGCGGTCCTTGGACTATCAGAACGAGCTCGGAATGGGCGGAAACGGAGGACTGCGCGGAGGGACAGCGTCTCAAAGAGGACTCGGTGTGTCCGTGTCGCCCTGTTTTCCGGGCAACTTTTGCCCCTCTGTCTGGGTGGGGCCGGGAAATCACGGACTCCAGGCGGGCCTCCGAATGTCTGAACACGCTCGGAATGGGCGAAAATGGGGGCCTGCGCGGCGGGACAGCTTCTCAAACAAAACTAGGGGCTCGCGCGTCGCCCTCCTTTCGGGGCAACTTTGGCCAATCTGTGAGGGTGGGGCCAGGAAATCGCGGTCTCCAGGCGGGCCTCCAACCGTCAGAACTCACTCGTAACGGGCGGAAACTGAGGCCTGCGTGGAGGGACAGCGTCTCAAAGAGGAGTAGGTGTGTCCGCGTGGCCCTCTTTTCGGGACAAGTCTTGCCCATCTGTCAGGGTGGTGCCGGTAAATCGCGGCCTCCGGGCTGGACTCTGACCGCCGGAATGCGCTCGGAATGGGCGGAAACTGAGGCCTGCGTGGACGGACAGAGCCTCAAAAGGACTAGGTGCACGTGCATCGCCCCCTTTTCGGGGCAACTTTTGGCCCTCTGTCAGGGTGGTCTGGAAAATCGCGACCTCTGGACGGTCCCCTGACCATCAGAGCGTGCTCGGAATGGGTGGAAACGGAGGCCTGCGCGGGGGGACAGCATCTGAAGGAGGACTAGCTGTGTCCGTGTGGCCCTCTTTTCGGGGCAACTTTTGCCCCTCTGTCAGAGTGGGGCCACGAAGTCTCGGCCCCCGGGCGGGCCTCAAACCGTCAGAATGAGCTCGGAACGAGCGTAAATGGAGGCCTGCGCTGAGGGACAGCATACCAAAGAGGACTAGGTGTGTCCACGTGGCCATCTTTTCAGGGCAACTTTTAACCCTCTGTCAGGTTGGGGCCGGGAAATCGCGGCCTTTGGGCAGGCCTCGACCGTCGGAACGCGCTCGGAACACTTGGAAAAGGAGGCCTGCCCGGCGGGACAGTGTGCCAAAGAGGACTTGATGTGTCCGTGTGGCCCTCTTTTCAGGGCAACTTTTGCCCCCCTGTCAGAGTGGGGCTGGGAAATCGCAGCCCCCAGGCGTTCCTCGGACTGTCGGAACGAGCTCGGAATGGGCGGAAATGGAGGACTGCGCAGAGTGACAGCGTCTCAAAGAGGACTAGGTGTGTCTGTTTCGCCCTGTTTTCGGGGCAACTTTTGCCCCTCTGTCTGGGTGGGGCCGGGAAATCACGGACTCCGGGCGGGCCTCCGACTGTCGGAACGTGCTCAGAATGGGCGAAAATGGAGGCCTGCACGGAGGGACAGCTTCTCAAACAAAACTAGGGGCTCGCGCGTTGCCCTCGTTTCGGGGCAGCTTTTGCCAATCTGTCAGGGTGGGGCCAGGAAATCGCGGACTACGGGCGGGCCTCCGACCGTCGGAACGCACTCAGAACAGGCGGAAATGGAGGCCAGCGCGGAGGGACAACGTCTGAAATAGGACAAGGTGTGTCCGTGTGGCCCTCTTTTCGGGGCAACTTTTGCCCCTCTGTCACTGTGAAGCCAGAAAATCGCGGCCCCTGGGTGGGCTTCCGTCCGTCGGAACACGCTCGGAATGGGCGGAAACGGATTCCTGCACGAAGGGACAGCGTCTCGAAGGGGACTAGGTTTGTCCGCGTCACCCTCTTTTCAGAGCAACATTTGGCCCTCTGTCAGGGTGGGGCCGGGAAATGGCGGCCTCTGGGCGGTCCTCCGACCGTCGGACCGCCCTCGGGATAGGCGGAAACGGAGGCCTGCAGGAGGGACAGTATTTCAAAGAGGACTAGGTGTGTCCGCGTGGCCTTCTTTTCGGGGCGACTTATGGCCCTCTGTCAGGGTGGGGCCAGGAAATTGCGGCTTCCGGGCAGGCCTCCAACCATCGGAAGGCGCTCGGAACGTGCTGATACGGATTCCTGCACGGAGGGACAGCGTCTCAAAGGGGAATAGGTTTGTCCACGTCACCCTCTTTTCAGGGCAACATTTGGCCCTCTGTCAGGGTGGGGCCGGGAAATCGCGGCCTCCGGGCGCTCCTCCCACCGTCGGAACGCGCTCAGAATAGGCGGAAACGGAGGCCTGAAAGAAGGACAGCGTCTCAAAGAGGACTAGGTGCGCGCTTCGCCCTGTTTTCCGGGCAACTTTTGCCTCTCTGTCAGGGTGGAGCTGGGAAATCCCGGCCTTTGGGCGGGCCTCCGACTGTCGTAACGCGCTCGGTATGGGCAGAAACGGAGGCGTGCAGGGAGGGACAACCTCTCAAAGAGGACTATGTGTGTCCACGCGGCCCTCTTTTTGGGGCAACTTTTGGCCCGCTCTCAGAGTGGGGCCGGGAAATCGTGGCCTCCAGGTGGGCCTCCGACCGTCGGAACGTGCTCGGAACAGGTGGAAACGGAGGCCTGCGCAAGGGACAGCATCTCAAAGAGGACTAGGTGTGTCCGCATGGCCCTCTTTTCGGGGCAACTTTTGGCCCTCTGGAAGGGTGAGGCCAGGAAATCGCGGCCTCCGGGTGGGCCTCCAACCGTCGGAATGTTCTCGGAACAGGTGGAAACGGAGGCCTGCGCAAGGGACAGCATCTCAAAGAGAACTAGGTGTATCCGCGTGGCCCTCTTTTCGGGAAATCTTTTGCCCCTCAGTCAGGGTGGAGCCGGGAAATTGCGGCCTCTGGGCGGGACTCCGACCGTCGGAACGCGCTCGGAACGGGAGGAAACGGATTCCTGCGCGGTAGGACAGCTTCTCAAAGGGGACTAGGTTTGTCCGCATCACCCTCTTTTCGGGGCAACTTTTGGCCCTCTTTCAGGGTGGGGCCAGGAAATCGCGGACTCCGGGCAGGCCTCCGACCGTCGGAACGTGCTCGAAACGGGCGGAAAGAGAGGCCTGCACGAGGGACTTAGTCTCAAAGGGGACTAGGTTTGTCCGCGTTGCCCTGTTTTCGGGGCAACTTTTGCCACACTAACAGGGTGGAGCCGGGAAATCGCGGCCTATGGGCGTAACTCCGACCGTCGCAACGCACTCGCAATGGGCGGAAACGGAGGCCTGGGTGAGGGAGAGCTTCTCAAAGGGGACTAGGTTTGTCCTCGTCATCCTCTTTTCGGGGTAACTTTTCACCCTCTGTCAGAGTTGGGCCGGGAAATCTCGGCCTCTGGGCGGGGCTCCAACTGGCGGAACGCACTCGGAACAGGCGGAAGCGGAGGCCTGCGCGGAGTGACACCGTCTCAAAGAAGACTAGGTGTGTCCGCGTCACCCTCTTTTCGGGGCAAGTTTTGGCACTCTGTCAGCATGAGGCCAGGAAATCTCGGCCTCCGGGCGGGCCTCCGACCATCGGAACGCACTCAGAACGGGCAGAAGCGGAGGCCTGCGCAAGGGACAACGTCTCAAAGAGGACTAGGTGTGTCCACGTGGCCATCTTTTCGGGGCAAGTTTTGCTCCTCTGTCAGGGTGGAGCCGGGAAATCGCGGCCTCTGGGAGGGCATCCGACGGTCGGAACGCACTCGGAACAGGTGGAAACGGATTCCTGCGCAGAGGGACAGCGTCTCAAAGGGGACTAGCTGTGTCTGCATCACCCTCATTTCGAGGCAACTTTTGCCCCTCTGTCAGAGTGGGGACGGGAAATTGTGGCCTCCGGGCGGAGGTCCGACCCTCGTAACGCGCTCAGAACAAGCAGAAACGGAGGCCTGCGAGGAGGGACAGCGTCTCCAAGAGGACTAGGTGCGCGCCCATCCCCCTTTTTTCGGGGCAACTTTGTCCCCACTGTCAGGGTGGGGCCGGGTAATCGTGGTCTCCGGGCGGTCCTCCGACCGTCGGAACGCGCCCGGAACGGGCGGAAACGGATTCCTGCGCGGAAGGCCAGCGTCTGATAGGGGACTAGGGATGTCCGCACATCCCTCTTTTAGGGGCATCTTTTGACCCTCTGTCAGTGTGGGGCTGGGAAATCGCGGCCTCTGGGCGGTACTCCGACCATCGGAAGGCGCTCGGAATGGGAGGATGCGGAGGCCTGGGCGAGGAACAATGTCTCAAAGAGGACTAGATGCGTGCATCGCCCTATTTTCCTGTCAACTTTTGCCCCACTGTCAGGGTGGAGCCAGGAAGTCGCAGGCACCAGGCGGGTCTCCGACTTTCGGAACGCACTCGGAATGGGCGGAAACGGAGGCCTGCGCGAGGGACAGCGTCTCGAAGAGAACCAGGTGTGTCCGTGTGGGCCTCTTTTTGGGGCAACTTTTGCCCCACTGTCAGGGTGGAACCGGGAAATCCCGGCCTCCGGGCGGGCTCAGACCGTGGGAACCTGCTCGGAACGGTCTAAAACGGAGGCCTGCGTGGAAGGAGAGCGTCTCAGAGAGGATTCGGAATGTCCGCGTGGCCCTCTTTTTGGGGCAACTTTTGCACCTCTGTCACGGTGGGGCCGGGAAATCGCGGCGTCCGGGCGGACGTCCGACTGTCGGAACGCGCTCAGAACAAGTGGAAATGGAGGCCTGCACGGAGGGACAGCTTCTCCAAGAGGACTAGGGCCGCGTGCATCCCCCTGTTTTCGGGGCAACTTTGGCCCCACTGTCAGGGTGGGACCAGTAAATTGCGGCCTCCGGGCGGGCCTCCGACCATCAGAACGTCCTCAGAACGGGCGGAAACGGAGGCCTGCGCGAGGGACAGAGTCTCAAAGAGGAGTAAGTGTGTCCGTGTCACCCACTTTTCGGGGCAACTTTTGGCCCTCTGTCAGGGTGGGGCCGGGAAATCGTGGATCCGGGCGGGTCTCCGACTGTCAGAACGTGCTCGGAATAGGCGAAAACGGAGGCCTGCGCGAGGGACCACGTCTCCAAGGGAACAAGGTGTGTCCATGTGGCCCTCCGTTTGGGGAACTTTTGCCCCTCTGTCAGGGTGGACCCAGGAATTCCCGGCCTCCGGGCGGGCCTCACACCGTGGGAACGCATTCGGAACGGGCAGAAAAGGAATCCTGCGTGGAGGGACAGCATCACAAAGTGATCTATGAGTGTCCGCGTGGCCCTTTTTTCGTAGCAACCTTTGCCCCTCTGCCCGAGTAGGGCCAGGAATCGCGGTCTCTGGGAGGGCCTCCGACCGTCGGAACGCACTCAGAACAGGCAGAAAAGGAGTCCTCCGTGGAGGGACAGCGTCTCAAAGAGGAGTACGTGCGCATGCATGGCCCCTTTTCGGGTCAACTTTTGCCCCTCTGTCAGAGTGGGGCAGGGAAATCGCGGACCACGGGCGGAACTCTGACCGTCGGAACGCACTCAGAACAAGATGAAATGGAGGCCCCCGCGGAAGGACAGCGTCTCCAAGAGGACTAGGTGTGTTTCCCGTCACCCTCTTTTCGGGGCAACTTTTGGCCCTCTGTCAGGGCGGGGCCGGGAAATTGCGGCCTCTTGGCGGGCATCCGACCATCAGAACGCACTCGAAACGGGCGGAAGCGGAGGCCTGTGCGGAGGGACACCGTCTTAAAGAGGACTAGGTGTGTCCGCGTCACCCTCTTTTCAGGCAAAATTTCGCCCTCTGTCAGTGTGGGGCCGGGAAATCTCGGTCACCAGGCAGGCCTTTGACCGTCGGAACATGCTCGGAACAGGCGGAAGCGGAGGCCTGTGCGGAGGGACACCATTTCAAAGAGGACTAGGTGTGTCCATGTCACCCTCGTTTCGGGGCAACTTTTCGCCCTCTGTCAGAGTGGGGCCAGGAAATCTCGGCCACCAGGCGGGCCTCCGAGCGTCGGAACGCGCTCGGAACAAGCGGAAGCGGAGGCCTGTGCGGAGGGACACCATCTCAAAGAGGACTAGGTGTATCCGCGTCACCCTCTTTTCGGGGCAACTTTTGGCCCTCTGTCAGTGTGGGGCCCGGAAATCTCGGCCTCCGGGCGGGCCTCCAACCGTCGGAACGCGCTCGGAACGGGTGGAAGCTGAGGCCTGTGCGGAGGGACACCATCTCAAAGAGGACTAGGTGTGTCCGCGTCACCCTCTTTCGGGGCAACTTTTCGCCCTCTGTCAGAGTGGGCCGGGAAATCGTGGCCTCCGGGCAGATGTCCGACCCTCGTAACGTGCTCAGAACAAGCGGAAACGGAGGCCTGCGCGGAAGGAAAGCGTCTGGAAGAGGACTAGTTGCGCGCACATCCCCCTGTTTTCGGGGCAACTTTGGCCCCACTGTCAGAGAGGGGCCGGGAAATCACGGCCTCCTGGCGGGCCTCCGACCGTCGGAATGTCCTCGGGCGGAAACGGAGGCCTGCGCAAGGGACAGCGTCTCAAAGAGGACTAGGTGCGCGCGCGTCGCCCTCTTCTCGGGGCAATCTTTGCCCCTCTGTCAGACTGGGGCCGGGAAATCAGGATCTCCGGGCGGTCCTCAGAGCGTCAGAACGCTCTCAGAACATGCGGAAACGGAGGCCTGCGCGGAGGGCAGTTTCTCCAAGAGGACTAGGTGCGTGCGCATCCCCCTGTTTTCAGGGAAACTTTGGCCCCACTGTCATGGTGGAGCCAGGAAATCGCGGCCTGCGGGCGGGCCTCAGACCGTCGGAACGTGCTCGGAACAGGCGGAAATGTACGACTATGTGAGGGACAGCGTCTCAAAGAGGACTAGGTGTACCCGCGTCACCCCCGTTTCGGCGTAACTTTTGGCCCTCTGCCAGGGTGGGGTCGGGAAATCTCTGCCTCCGGGCGGGCTTCCGACCATCGGAACATGCTCGGAACGGGCGGAAGCGGAGGCTTGCGCGGAGGGATAGCGTCTCAAAGAGGACTAGTTGTATCCACGTCACCCTCTTTTCAGGGTAACTTTTCGCCCGCTGTCAGAGTGGGGCCAGGAAATCTCGGCCACCGGGCGGGCCTCCGACTGTCGGAACGTGCTCGGAACGGGCAGAAGCGGAGGCCTGGGCGAGGGACAGCATCTCAAAGAGGACTAGGTGTGTCCGCGTCACCCTCTTTTCGGGGTAACTTTAGCACCACAGTCAGGGTGGGCCCGGGAAATCTCGGCCTCCGGGCGGGCCTCCAACCGTCGGAACGCACTCAGAACGGGCGGAAGCGGAGGCCTGCGCGAGGGACAATGTCTCAAAGAGGACTAGGTGTGTCCACGTGGCCCTCTTTTTGGGGCAAGTTTTGCTCCTCTGTCAGGGTGGAGCCGGGAAATCGCGGCCTCTGGGAGGGCATCCGATGGTCGGAACGCACTCGGAACAGGTGGAAACGGATTCCTGCGCGGAGGGACAGCGTCTCAAAGGGGACTAGCTGTTTCTGCTTCACCCTCTTTTCGAGGCAACTTTTGCCCCTCTGTCAGAGTGGGGACGGGAAATTGCGGCCTCCGGGCGGAGGTCCGACCGTCGGAACGCGCTCGGAACAAGCGGAAATGGAGGCCTGCGAGGAGGGACAGCGTCTCCAAGAGGACTAGGTGCGCGCGCATCCCCCTGTTTTCAGGGTAACTTTGGCCCCACTGTCAGGGTGGGGCCGGGAAATCGCGGTCTCCGGCGGGCCTCCAACCGTCGTCACGTGCCCGGAACGGGCGGAAACGGATTCCTGCGCGGAGGGCCAGCGTCTGAAAGGGGACTAGGGATGTCCGCATATCCCTCTTTTAGGGGCATCTTTTGACCCTCTGTCAGTGTGGGGCTGGGAAATCGCGGCCTCCGGGCGGTACTCCGACCATCGGAAGGCGCTCGGAATGGGAGGATGCGGAGGCCTGGGCGAGGGACAATGTCTCAAAGAGGACTAGGTGCGTGCATCCCCCTATTTTCCTGTCAACTTTTCCCCTCTGTCAGGGTAAAGCCAGGAAGTCGCAGGCACCGGGCGGGTCTCCGACTTTCGGAACGCACTCGGAATGGGCGGAAACGGAGGCCTGCGAGAGGGACAGCGTCTCAAAGAGAACCAGGTGTGTCCGTGTGGGCCTCTTTTCGGGGCAACTTTTGCCCCACTGTCAGGGTGGAACTGGGAAATCCCGGCCTCCGGGCGGGCCCCCGACTGTCAGAACGCGCTCGGAACGGGAGGAAACGGAGGCCTGCACGAAGGACAGCTTCTCAAAGAGGACTCGGTGCGCTTGCTTCGCCCTGTTTTCCGTGCATCTTTTGCCTCTCTCTCAGGGTCGGGCCGCGAAATCCTGGCCTTCGTGCGGGCCTCTGACCGTCGTAATGTGCTCGGTATGGGCAGAAACGGAAGCCTGCATGGAGGGACAGCGTCTCAAAGAGTTCTATGCGTATCCACGAGGCCCTCTTTACGGAGCAACTTTTGCCCCTTTGTCAGAGTGGGGCCGGGAAATCGTGGCTTCCGGGAGGGCCTCCGACCGTCGGAACATCTTAGAACAGGCAGAAACGGAGGCCAGCGTGGAGGGACAGCGTCTCAAAGAGGAGAAAGTGCGTGTGCATGGCCCCTTTTCGGGGCAACTTTTGCCCCTCTGTCAGGCTGGGGCCAGAAAATCACGGCACCGGGCGGGACGCCGACCGTCGGAATGCACTCGGAATGAGTGTAAACGGAGGCCTGCGCGGAGGGACAGCTCCTCCAAGAGGACTAGGTGGACGCGCGTCACCCTGTTTTTGGGGCAACCTTTGCCCCACTGTCTGCGTGGGGCCGGGAAATCGCGGCTTCCGGGCAAGACTCCGACCGTCGGAACGTGCTCGGAACGGGCAGATACCGAGGCCTGCACGGAGGGACAGCGTCTCAATGGGGACTAGGTGTGTCCGCGTCACCCTCTTTTTGGGGAAACTTTTGGGCCTCTGTCAGGGTGGGGCTGGGAAATCGCGGCGTCCGGGCGGGCCACCGATCGTTGGAACGCCCTCAGAAAGGGCCAAAACGGAGGTCTGCGCGGAGGGACAGCGTCTTAAAGAAAACTAGGTGCATGTGCGTCTCCCCCCTTTTGGGGCAACTTTTGCCCCTCTGTCAGGGTGGGGCCAGGAACTCACGGCCTGCGGGCGGGCCTCCAACCGTTGGAACGCACTCGGAATGGGCGGAAACGGTGGCCCCAGTGGAGAGACAGCGTCTCAAAGAGGACTAGGTCTGTCCGTTTCTCCCTCTTTTCGGGGCATCTTTTGGCCCTCTGTCAGGGTGGTCTGGAAAATCGCGACCTATGGCCGGTCCTCCGATCGTTGGAATGTGCTCGGAAAGGGTGGAAATGGAGGCATGCATGGAGGGACAGCGTCTCCAGGAGGACTAGGTGGACGCGTGTCACCCTGTTTTAGGGGCAACGTTTGCCCCACTGTCAGCATGGGGCTGGGACATCACGGCCTCCGGACATGCCTCCGACCGTCGGAATGTGCTCAGAACAGGCAGATACAGAGGCCTGCGCGAAGGGACAGCGCCTCAAAGAGGACCAGGTTCGCGTGTCGCCCTGTTTTCCGGGCAACTTTTGCCCCTCTGTCAGCATGGGGCCGGGAAATTGGGGCCTCCGGGTGGGTCTCCAACCGTCGGAACGCTGTCGGAACGGGCAGAAATAGAGCTCTGCGTGGAGGGACATCATCCAAAAGATGACTAGGTGTGTCCGCGTGGCCCTCTTTTCGGGGGAACTTTTGCCCCTCTGTCATGGTGGGGACGGGCATTCGCAGCCTCCGGGTCTGCATCCGAACTTGGAACATGCTCGGAATGGGCGGAAACGGAGGCCTGCGCGGGGGGACAGCACCTGAAAAAAGACTAGATGTGCGCCTCGCCCTGTTTTCCGGGCAACTTTTGCCTCTCTGCCAGGGTGGGGCCGGGAAATTCCGGTCTTCGCACGGACCTCCGACCGTCGGAACGCGCTCGGAAAGGGCGGAAATGGAGGCCTGCAGAGAGGGACAGTGTTTCAAAGAGGACTAGGTGTGTCCGTGTGGCACTCTTTTCGGGGCTACTCTTTCCCCTCTGTAAGGGTAGGGCCAGGAAATCGTGGCCTTTGGGCGGGCCTCCGACTGTCAGAACGCGCTCGGTAAGGGCTGAAACGGAGGCCTGCGCGGACAGAAAGCATCTCAAAGAGGACAAGGTGTTTCAACGTCACCCTCATTTCGGGGCAACTTTTGCCCCTCTGTCAGGGTGGGGCATGGAAATCGTTGCTGCCGGCGGGACTCCAACCATCGGAAAACGCTCGGAACACGCGGAAACGCAGGGCTGCGTGAGGGACAGCATCTCAAAGAGGACTAGGTATGTCCGCGGCACCCTCTTTTCGGGGCATCTGTTGCCCCACTGTCAGGGTGGAGCCTGGAAATCGCGGCCTCCGGGCGTGCCTCCCACCGTCGGAACGTGCTCGGAATGGGCGGAAATGGAGGCCTGCGCGGAGGGACAGCGTCTCAAAGAGATCTACGTGTGTCCGCGTGGCCCTTTATTCGGGGCAACATTTGACCCTCTGTCAGGGTGGGTCCGGGAAATTCCGGTCTTCGGACGGACCTCCGACCGTCAGAATGCGCTCGGAACGGGTGGAAACGGAGGCCTGCGTGCAGCGACAGCGTCTCATAGAGAACTTGGTATGTCCCTGTCGCCCTCTTTTCGGGGCAAGTGTTGCCCATCTGTCAGGGTGGGGCTGGGAAATCGCAGCATCTGAGAGGGCCTCCGATAGTCGTAACCCGCTCGGTAAGGGCAGAAACGGAGGCCTGCATGTAGGGACAGCGTCTCAAAGAGGACTAGGTGTGTCCGCGTCACCCTCTTTTCGGGGCAACTTTTGCCCCTCTGTCAGGGTGGGGACGGGAAATCGTGGCCTCTGGGCGGGCCTCTGACTGTCGGAACACGAATGGAACACGTGGAAACGGAGGTCTGCGTGTAGGGACAGCGTCTGAAAGAGGACTTGGTGCGTGCGTGTCGCCCTGTTTTCGGGGCAAATTTTGCCTCTCTTTCAGGGTGGATCCAGGAAATCGCGGCCGTTGGGCGGGCCTCCAACCATCGGAACGCTTCTGAATGGGCTGAAATGGAGGCCTGCACGGAGCGACAGCATCTCAAAGAAAACTAGGTGCGTGTGCGTCTCCCCCCTTTCGGGGCAACTTTTCCCTCTCTGTCAGGGTGGGGCTGGGAAATCGCGGCTACTGGGTGGGCCTCCGACCGTCGGAACGCACTCGGAATGGGCGGAAATGGAGGCCTGCGCGAAGGACAGAATTTCAAAGAGGACTAGGTGCGCGCACGTCGCCCTTGTTTTCCGGGAAACTTTTGCCTCTCTGACAGGGTGGGGCCAGGAAATCCCGGCCTTCGGGCAGGCCTCCGACTGTCGTAACGTGCTCGGTATGGGCAGAAACGGAGGCCTGCACGGAGGGACAGTGTCTCAAAGAGGACTATGTGTGTCTGCATGGCCCTCTTTTCGGGGCAACTTTTATCCCTCTGTCAGGGTGGGGACGGGAAATCGTGGACTCTGGGCGGGCCTCCGACCGTCGGAAGGCACTCGGAACGGGCAGAAATGGAGGCCTGCGTGGAGGGACAGAGTCTCAAAGAGGACAAGGTGCGTCCGCATGGCCCTCTTTTTGGGGCAACTTTTGCACCTCTTTCAGGGTGGGAACGGGAAATCGCGGCCTCCGGGCGGGTCTCTGACCATCGGAACGCACTCTAACGTGCGGAAACATAGGTCTGCATGAGGGACAGCGACTCAAAGATGACTAGGAGTATCCGCTTCTCCCTCTTTTCGAGGCAACTTTTGCCTCTCTTTCAGGGTGGGGCCGGGAAATCGCAGCCTTCGGGCAGGCCTCCAACCGTAGAAATGCGGTCGGTACAGGCGGAAACGGAGTCCTGCGCGGAGGAGCATGATCTCAAAGAAGACTAGGCGTGTCCGCGTGGCCCTCTTTTTGGGGCAAACTTTGCCCCTCTGTAAGAGTGGGACGGAAAATCGCGGCCCCAGGGCGGGCACCGTCCGTCGGAACGCGCTCGGAATGGGCGGAAATGGAGGCCTGCGCCGTGGGACAGCGTCTCAAAGAAGACTAGGTGTGTCCGCTTCTCCCTCTATTCGGGGCAACTTTTGCCTCTCTATCAGGGTGGGGCCGGGGAATCGCAGACTTCGGGCGGGCCTCCGACCGTCAGAACGCGCTCGGAACGGGCGGAAACGGAGGCCTGCGTGGAGGGACAGCGTCTCAAAGAGGACTAGGTGTGTCCGCGTCGCCCTGTTTTCAGGGCAGCTTTTGCCCTTTTTCAGGGTGGAGCCAGGAAATCGCGGCCATTGGGCGGGCCTCCGACCGTCGGAACGCTTCTGAACGGGCGGAAATGGAGGCCGGCGCGGAGCGACAGCATCTCCAAGAAAACTAGGTGCGCGTGCGTCTCCCCCCTTTCGGGGCAACTTTGGTCCCTCTGTCTGGGTGGGACCGGGAAATCGCGGCTTCCTGGCGGGCCTCCGACCGTCAGAATGCACTCGGAATGGGCGGAAACGGAGGCCTGCGTGAAGGACAGTGTCTCAAAGAGGACTAGGTGCGTGCGCGACGCCCTTTTTTCCGGGCAACTTTTGCTTCTCTGACAGGGTGGGGCCAGGAAATCCCGGCCTTCGGGAGGGACTCCGACTGTTCTAACGTGCTCGGTATGGGCAGAAACGGAGGGCTGTGTGGAGGGACAGTGTCTCAAAGTGGACTATGTGTGTCTGCATGGCCCTCTTTTCGGGGCAACTTTTGCCCCTCTGTCATGGTGGGGACGGGAAATCGTGGACTCCGGGAGGGCCTCCGACCGTCGGAACGCACTCGGAATGGGCGGAAACGGAGTCCTGCGCGAAGGACAGTGTTTCAAAGAGGACTAGGTGCGCGCGCGACGCCCTAGTTTTCCATGCAACTTTTGCCTCTGTGAAAGGGTGGGGCCAAAAATCCCGGCCTTCGGGAGGGACTCCGACTGTTGTAACGTGCTCGGTATGGGCAGAAACGGAGGCCTGCGCGGAGGGACAGTGTATCAAAGAGGACTATGTGTGTCTGCATGGCACTCTTTTCGGGGCAACTTTTGCCTCTCTGTCAGGGTGGGAACAAGAAATCGCGGTCTCCGGTCGGGCCTCCGACTGTCGGAACGCGCTCGGAACGGGCGGAAACGGAGGCCTGCGTGGAGGGACAGCGTCTCAAAGGAGACTAGGTTTATCAGCGTCGCCCTGTATTCGGGGCAACTTTTGCCCCTCTGTCATGGTGGGCCCGGGAAATCGTGGTCTCCGGTAGGGCCTCTGACCGTCAGAACGCGCTCGGAACGGGCAGAAACGGAGGCCTGCGTGGAGCGACAGCGTCTCATAGAGAACTCGGTATGTCCCCGTCGCCCTCTTTTCGGGGCAAGTGTTACCCATCTGTCAGGGTGGGGCTGGGAAATCGCAGCATCTGAGCGGGCCTCCGACTGTCGTAACGCGCTCGGTAAGGGCAGAAACGGAGGCCTGCGTGTAGGGACAGCATCTCAAAGAAAACTAGGTGCGCGTGCATCACCCCCCTCTCGGGACAACTTTTGCCCCTCTATCAGCGTGGGGCCGGTAAATCGCGGCCTCCGGGCGGTCCTCCGACCATCGGAACTTTCTTGGAACAGGCGGAAACGGAGGCCTGCATGAGGGACAGCGTCTCAAAAAGGACTTGGTGTGTCCGCGTCGCCCTCTTTTTGGGGAAACTCTCTCCCGTATGTCAGGGTGGGGCTGGGAAAAAGCGGCCTCCAGGCGTGCCTCCGACTGTCGGAACGCTCTCGGAACGGGCGAAAACGGAGGCCTGCCCGAGGGACAGTGTCTCAAAGATGACTAGGTGTGCGCGCATCGCCCTGTTTTCGGGGCAACCTTTGCCCTTCTGTCAGGGTGGGGTGGGCTAATGCCGGCCTACGGGCGGTCCTCCGACCGTCAGAACTTGCTCGGACAGGCGGAAACGGATTCCTGCGCGGAGGGACAGCGTCTCAAAGGGGAATAGGTTTGTGCGCGTCGCCCTCTTTCCGGGGCAACTTTTGGCCCTCTGTCAGGGTGGGGCCGGGAAATCGCGGCCTATGGGCGAGCCTCCGACTGTCGGAACGCACTCGCAACGGGTGGAAACGGAGGCCTGCGCAAAGGACAGCTTCTCAAAGACGACTAGGTAGACATGTGTCCCCCTTTTTTCGGGGCAACGTTTGTCCCTCTGTCTTTGTGAGGCCGGGAAATCGCGGCCTCCGGGCGGGCCTCTGACCATCGGAATGTTCTCGGAATGTGCGGAAACGGAGGCCTGCACAAGGGACAGCGTCTCAAGGAGGATTAGGTGTGTCCGCGTGGCCCTCTTTTCGGAGCAACTTTTGCCCCGCTGTCAGAGTGGGGCCGGGAAATCGCAGCCTCCGGGCGGGCCTCCGACCGTCGGAACGTGCTCGGAAAGGGTGGAAACGGAGGCCCGTGTGAGGGACAGCGTCTCAAAGAGGACTACGTATGTCCGCGTGACCCTCTTTTCGGGGCAACTTTTGGCCCTCTGTCAGGGTGGGGCCAGGAAATCGCAGCCTCCGGTAGGGCCTCCGACCGTTGGAATGTTCTCGGGAAGGGCGGAAAAATATTCCTGCGTGAGGGACAGCGTCTCAAACGGGACTAGGTTTGCCCAGGTCACCCTCTTTTCGGGGCAACTTTTGGCCCTCTATCAGGGTGGGGCCGGGAAATCGCGGCCTCCGGGATGGCCTCCGACTGTTGGAACGCACCCAGAACAGACAGAAACGGATTGCCGCGCCGAGGTACAGCGTCTCAAAGAGGACGCTCCGTGTCCGCGTGGCCCTTTTTTCGGAGTATCTTTTGCCGTTCTGTCAGGGTGGAGCCGGGAAATCGTGGCCTCTGGGCGGGCCTCCGACCATCGAAATGCACTCGGAATGGTGGGAAGCGGAGGCCTCCGCGTGGGACAACGTCTCAAAGAGGACTAGGTGTGTCCACATGGCCCTTTATTCAGGGCAACTTTTGCCCCTCTGACAGAGTGGGTCCGGGAAATCTTGGCCTCCGGGCGGGACTCCGACTGTTGGAACGCGCTCGGAATGGGCGGAAATGTAGGCCTGCGTGGAGGGACAGCATCTCAAAGAGGACTAGGTGTGTCCGCGTCACCCTCTTTTCGGGGCAACTTTTGGAACTCTGACAGGGTGGGGCCGGGAAATCGCGGATCCGGGCAGGCCTCCGACCGTCGGAACGTGCTCTGAACGGGTGGAAATGGAGGCCTGCGCTAGGGACTGCGTCTCCAAGGGAACAAGGTGTGTCCGTGTGGCCCTCTTTTCGGGGCAACATTTGCCGCTGTGTCATGGTGGAGCCGGGAACTCCCGGCCAACCGGCAGTCCACAGACTGTGGGAATACGTTCGGAACGGGGAGAAACGGAGGCCTGCGTGGAAGGACAGCGTCTCAAAGAGGACAAGGTGTGTCCACATGGCCGTCTTTTCGGGGCAACTTTTGGGCCACTGTCAGGGTGGGGCTGGGAAATCCCGGCCTCCGGGTGCGCCTCCGACCTTCGGAACGTGCTCGGAATGGGTGGAACGGAGGCCTGCATGGAGGGACAGTATCTCAAAGCTGACTAGATGTGTCCACGTCAGCCTCTTTTCGGGGCAAGTCTTGCCCCTCTGTCAGGGAGGGGCCAGGAAATCGCGGTCTCCAAGCGGGCCTCCAACCGTCAGAATGTGCTCAGTACGGGCAGAAACGGAGGCCTGCGCGGAGGGACAGCATCTCAAAGAGGACTAGGTGAGTCAGCGTGGCCCTCTTTTCTGGGCAACTGTTTCCCCTCTGTCAGAGTAGGGCCGGGAAATCGTGGCCTGCGGGCGGGCCTCGGACAGTCGGAAAGCGCTCATGACGGGAGGACATGGAGGCCTGCGTGGAGGGACAGCCTCTCAAAGAGGACTAGGTGCGCAAGCATCAACCTGTTTTCATGGCAACTTTATCCCCACTTTCAGGGTGGGGCCGGGAAATCTTGGACTCCGGGCGGGCCTCCGACCGTCAGAACGTGCTCAGAAGAAGCGATAATGGAGGCTTGCATGAGGGACAGCATCTCAAAGAGGACTAGTTGTGTCCGCGTCACCCTCTTTTCGGGGCAACTTTTGGCCCTCTGTCAGGGACGGGCCGGGAAATCGCAGATCCGGGCGGGCCTCCGACCATCGGAAGGTGCTCTGAATGGGCGGAAACGGGGGCCTGCACGAGGGACAGATGCTCAAAGAGGATTAGCTGTGTCCGCGTGGCTCTCTTTTCGGGGCAACTCTTTCCCCTCTGTCAGGGTGGAGCTGGGAAATCGCGGTCTCTGGGCGGTCCTCCGACCTTCGGAACGCACTCGTAACTGCGGGCACAGATTCCTGTGTGGAGGGACACTGTCTCAAAGAGGACTAGGTGCGCGTGCAACTCCCTCTATTCGGGGCAACCTTTCCTCTCTGTCAGACAGGGGACGGGAAACCAGAGCCTCCGGGCGGGCCTCCAAGCGTTGGAACGCTCTCGGAATGGGCGGCAATGGAGGCCTGGGCGGAGGGACATCATCTCAAAGAGGATTAGGTGTGTCCGCGACACCCTCTTTTCGGGGCAACTTTTGCCCCTCTGCCAGAGTGGGGCCAGTTATCACGGCCTCCGGGCGTACGTCTGACCGTCGGAACGTGCTCTGAACAAGCGGAAACGGAGGCCCGCACGTAGGGCAGTTTCTCCAAGCAGACTAGGTGTGCGCGCTTCCCCTTGTTTTCGGGGCAACTTTAGCCATACTGTCAGGGTCGGGCCGGGAAATCGCGGCCTCCTGGCGGATGTCCGACCGTCGGAACGCGCTCAGAACATGCGGAAACGGAGGCCTGCGCGGAGGGACAGCATCTCAAAGAGGACTAGGTGACTCTGCGTGGCCCTCTTTTATGGGCAATTTTATCCCCTCTATCAGAGTGGGGCCGGGAAATCGTGGCCTTCGGGCAGACGTCCGACCATCGGAACGCACTCAGAACAAGCGATAACGGAGGCCTGCACAGAGGGACAGCATCTCGAAGAGGACTAGGTGTGTCTGCGTGGCTCTCTTTTCGGGGCAACACTTGCCTGTCTGTCAGGGTCGGGCCCGGAAATCCTGGCCTTCGGGCAGGCCTCTCACCATCGGAACGCACTCGGTATGGGTAGAAACGGAAGCCTGCACGGAGGGACAGAGTCTCAAAGAAGAATATGTGTGTCCGCGTGGCCCTTTTTCGGAGCAACTTATGCCCCTCTGTCTGAGTGGGGCCGGAAAATCCCAGCCTCCAGGAGGGGCTCCGACTGTCGGAACGCACTGAGAACAGGCAGAAACGGAGGACTGCGTGGAGGGACAGCGTCTCAATGAGGAGTAAGTGCGCGTGCATGGCTCCTTTTCGGGGCAACTTTTGCCCCTCTGTCAGGCTGGGGCCGGGAAATCGCGGCCTCCGGGCGGGACTCCGACCTTCAGAACGTGCTTGGAACGGGCGGAAATGGAGGCCTGCGCGGAGGGACAGCGACTCAAAAAGGACTAGATGTGTCCGCGTCATCCTCATTTCGGGGCACCGTTTGGCCCTCTGTCAGCATGGGGCCGGGAATCCCGGCCTTCGGGCAAGCCCCCGACCGTGGAAAAGCGGTCGGTACGGAAAGAAATGGAGGGCTACGCAGAGGGACAGCGTCTGAAAGAGGACTAGGTATGTCCGCGTCGCCCTCGTTTCGGGGCAAGATTTGCCCCTCTGTCAGGGTGGGGCCGGGAAATCGCGGCCTCCGGGCGGACCTCTGACCGTCGGAACGCACTCAGAACAAGCGGAAACGGAGGCCTGTGCGGAGGCACAGCGTCTCCAGGAAGACTAGGTGCGCTCGCATCCCCCTGTTTTCGGGACACCTTTAGCCCCACTGTCAGCATGGGGCCGGGAAATCTCGTCCTCCGGGCAGGCCTCTGACCGGCGGAATGCGTTCGGAATGGACGGAAGCGGAGGCCTGCGCGGAGGGACAGCGTTTCAAAGAGGACTATGTGTGTCCACGTGGCCCTCTTTTCGGGGCAACTTTTGCCCATCTGTCAGGGTGGAGCCGGGAAATCGCGGCCTCTGGGCGGGCCTCCGACCGTTGGAACGCATTCGGAATGGGCGGATACGGATTGCTTCGCAGAAGGACAGCGTCTCAAAGGGGACTACGTGTGTCCGCGTCACCCTCTTTTCGGGGCAACATTTGGCCCTTTGTGAGGGTGGGGCCAGGAAATCCCGGACTCTGGGCCGGACTCCGAACTTCAGAACGCCCTTGGAACGGGCGGAAACGGAGGCCTGCGCGAAGGGACAGCGACTCAAAGAGGAGTAGGTGTGTCCGCGTCATCCGCATTTCGTGGCACCGTTTTGCCCTCTGTCAGGATGGGGCCAGGAATCCCGGCCTTCGGGCAAGCCTCCGACCGTGGAAAAGCGGTCGGTACGGACAGAAACGGAGGGCTACGCAGAGGGACAGCGTCTGAAAGAGGACTAGGCGTGTCCACGTCGCCCTCTCTTCGGGGAAACTGTTGCCCCTCTGTCAGGGTGGGGCCGGGAAATCGCGGTCTCCGGGCGGGCCTCCGACTGTCGGGACGCGCTCGGACCGGGCCGAAACGGAGGCCGGCATGGCAGGACAGCGTCTCAAAGAGGCCTAGGTGTGTACTCATCGCCCTCTCTTCGGGGCTACTTTTGCCCCTCTGTCAGGGTGCAGCCGGGAAATTGCGGCCTCCGGGCGGGCCTCCGGCTGTCGGAATGCACTCGAACAGGCAGAAACGGAGGCCAGCATGAGGGACAGCGTCTCAAAGAGGACTAGGTGTGTCCGCGTGACCTTCTTTTCGGGACAACTTTCCCCCTCTGTCAGGGTAGGGCCGGGAAATAGCGGCCTCTGGGCCGGCCTCCGACCGTCAGAACGCACTCGGAATGGTCGGAAACGGATTATTGCGCGGAAGGAAAGCGTCTCATCGGGGACTAGGTGTGTCCGCGTCACCATCTTTTCGGGGCAATCTTTGGCCCTGTGTCAGGGAGGGCCGGGAAATTGCGGCCTCCGGGCGGTCCTCCAAACGTTGGAACCTGCTCCGAATGGGTGGAAACAGAGGCCTGAGCGAGGGACAGCGTCTGCAAGATGAGTAGGTGTGCGCGCATCCCCCTGTTTTCGGGGCAACTTTAGCCCCACTGTCAGCATGGGGCTAGGAAATCTTGGCCTCCGGGCGGGCATCCGACCGTCGGAACGGAATCGGAACTGGCGGAAACGGAGGCTGCGTGGAGGGACACCCTATAAAGAGGACTAGGTGTGTCCGCATCACCCTCTTTTCGGGACAACTTTTGGCCCTCTGTCAGGATGGGGCCGGGAAATCGCGGCCTCCAGGCGGGCCTTCGACCGTCGGAACGTGTTCGGAATGGGCGGAAATGGAGGCCTGCGTGAGGGACATCGTCTCAAAGAGGACTAGGTGTTCCCGTGTCACCCTCTTTTCGGGGCAACTTTCCCCCTCTGTCAGAGTGGCGCCGGGAAATCGCAGCCTCCGGGTGGACCTCCGACCTTCGGAACGCGCTCAAAACAAGCGGAAGCGGAGACCTGCGGGGAGGCATAGCGTCTCCAAGAGGACTAGGTGCTCGCGCGTCCCCCTGATTTCGGGGCAACTCTTGCCCCTCTGTCAGTGAGGGGTCAGGAAATGGCGGCCTCCGGGTGGGCTTCCGACCATCGGAATGCACTCGGAAGAGGCGGAAACGGAGGCCTGCGCGGAGGGACAGCATCTCAAGGATGCTAGGTGAGCGCGTCGCCTTTTTGTCGTGGCAACTTTTTCCCCTCTGTTACGGTGGGGCCGGGAAATCCCGTCTTCCGGGTGGGCCTCCAATCATCGGAACGCGCTCGGAACGGGTGGAAACGGAGGCCTGCGTGGAGGGACAGTGTCTCAAAGAGATCTATGTGCGTGCATGGTCCTATTTTCGAGGTAACTTTTTCCCCTCTCTTACGGTGGGGCCGGGAAATCCCGTCCTCCGGGTGGGCCTCCAATCGTCGGAACACGCACAGAACGGGCGGAAACGGAGGCCTGCGCGTAAGGACAGCGTCTCCAACAGGATTTGGCGGGCACATCGCCTTTTTTTCCGGGCAACTTTTGCCCCTCTTTCAGCGTGGGGCCAGGAAATTCGCGCTCCGGGCATGCCTCCAACTGTAGGAACCCTCTCAGAACGGGCGGAAACGGAGGCCTGATCGGATGGACAGCGTCTCAAAGAGGACTAGGGGCGCGCCTGTCGCCCTTTATTCGGGGCAACTCTTGCCCCTCTGTCAGTGAGGGGTCGGGAAATGGCGGCCTCCAGGCGTGCCTCCGACCGTCAGAACGCACTCGGAAGAGGCAGAAACGGAGGCCTGCGCGGAGGGACAGCATCTCAAGAATGCTCGGTGCGCGAGTCGCCTTTTTGTCGTGGCAACTTTTGCCCTTCTTTCATGTTGGAGCCGGGAAATCCCGGCGTCCGGGCGGGCCTTCGACCTCGGGAACGCGCTCGGAACAGGCGGGAATGGAGTCCTGCGGGGAGGGACAGCGTCACAAAGAGGACTAGGTGTGGCTGTGTCGCCCTGTTTTCATACATCTTTTGGCCCTCTGTCAGGGTGGGGACGGGAAATCGCGGCCACCGGGCGTGCCTCCGACCGTCGGAACACGCTCGGAACAGGTGGAAACCGAGGCCTGTGCGTAGGGCAGCGTCTCCAACAGAATTAGGTGCGCACGTCGCCCTTTTGTCCGGGCAAGATTTGCCCCTCTGTCAGCGTGGGGCGGGGAAATCCCGGCCTGTGGGCGGGCCTCCGACCGTCGGAACGCGCTCGGTACGGGGAGAAACGGAGGCCTCCTCGGAGGGACAGTTTCCCAAAGAGGACTATGTGTGCCCGTCGCCCTCTTTCAGGCAACATTTGGCCCTCTGTCAGGGTGGGTTCGGGAAATCGCAGACTCCGGGCGGGCCTCCGACTGTAGGAACGTGCTCGGAACGGGCAGCAACGGAGGCCTGCACGGTGGGACTGTGTCCCAATGAGGACTACGTGCGCCCGTCGCCCTCTTTTCGAGGCAACTTTTTCCCATCTGTCACACTGGACCCGGGAAATCCCAGCCTCCGAGCGGGCCTCTGATTGTCGGAACGCGCTCGGAACGGGCGGAAACGGAGGCCTGCACGTACGGACAGCGTCTCCACAGGATTTTGTGCACGCGTCGCCCTTTTTTCCGGGAATCTTTTGCCCCTCTGTTTGGGTGGGGCTGGGAAATCGCGGCCACAGGGCGGGCCTCCAATAGTCGGAACGCGCTCGGTACAGGCAGAAACGGAGGCATGCGTGAGGTACAGCGCTTCAAAGAGGGCTAAGTGTGTCCGCATCGCCCTCTTTTCAAGGCAGCTTTGCCACTCAGTAGGGTGGGGCAGGGAAATCGCGGCATCCTGGCGGGCCTCCGACCATGGGACCACGCTCGGAATGGGCGGAAACGGGGGTCTGCACGGAGGGACAGGGTCTCAAAGAGGGCTAGGTGTGTCTGCATGGCCCTCTCTTCGGGGAAATCTTTTGCCCCTCTGACAGGGTGGGGCGGGGAAATCACGGCCTCCGGGCGGGTCTCCGACATTCGGAACGCACTCAGCACGAACGGAAATGGAGGCCTGCACGAGGGACAGCATCTGTAAGAGGTCTAGGTGTGTCCACGTGGCCCTCTTTTCGGGGCAACTTTTGCCCCATTGTCAGGGTGGGGCGTGGAGATCGCGGCCTCCGGGCTGGTCTCCGACTGTAGGAACGCTCTCGAACGGGCAACGGAGGCCTGCACGGTGGGACATTGTCCCAAAGAAGACTACGTGCACACGTCACCCTCTTTTCGAGGCAACTTTTTCCCATCTTTCACGGTGGACCCGGGAAATCCCGGCCTCCGTGCGGGCCTCTGATTGTCGGAACGTGCTCGGAACGGGCGGGAACGGAGGCCTGCGCGTAGGGACAGCGTCTCCAAGAGGACCCAGTACGCGCGTGTCACCCTGTTTTCGGGGCAATTTTTGCACCTCTGTCAGCATGGGGCTGGGAAATCCTGGCCTCCGGGCGGGCCTCCGACCGTCGGAACGCGCTCGGAACGGCCGGAAACCGAGGCCCGCGCATAGGGACAGCGTCTACAACAGGATTAGGTGTGCGCGTCGCCCTTTTTTCCGGACAATTTTTGCCTCTCTGCCAGCGTGGGGCCAGGAAATCCCGGCCTTCGGGCGGGCCTCCGACAATCGGGTCCCGCTTGGTACGGGCGGAAACGGAGGCCTACGTGGAGGGACAGCGTCTCAAAGAGGAATAGGTTTGTCCTCGTCGCCCTCTTTTCGAGGCAACTGTTGCCCCTCTGTCATGGTGGAGCCGGGATATCCGGGGCTCTGGGTGGGCCTCCGTCCGTCGGAATTGCCGGAAACCGTGGCCTGCGCGGAGGGACAGCGTCTCCAACAGGATTAAGTACGCACATGGCCCTTTTTTCTGGGCAACTTTTGCCCCTCTGTCAGGGTGGGGCTGGGAAGTCGCGGCCTCCGGGCAGGCCTCCAACCATCGGAACGCTGTTGGAACAGGCGGAAATGGAGTCCTGCATGGACGGACAGCATCTCAAAGAGGACTAGGTGTGCGCGCTTCGCCCTGATTTCGGGGTAACTTTTGCCCCTCTGTCAGAGTGGGGCGGGGAAATTGCGGCCTCTGGACGGGCCTCTGACCGTCGGAACGTGCTTGGAACGGGCAGAAACGGATGCCTGCGCATAGGGACAGCCTCTCCATCTTGATTAGGAGCGCACGTCACCCTTTTTTCTGGTCAACTTTTGCCCCTCTGTCAGCGTGGGGCTGGGAAATCCCAGCCATCGGGCGGGCCTCTGACCGTCGGAACACGCTCGGAATGCGCGGAAAGAGAGGGCTGCGCTCAGGGACAGCGTCTCCAACAGGATTAGGTCCGCGCGTCACCCTTTTTTCCGGACAACATTTGCTTCTCTGTCAGCGTGGGGCTGTGACTTCCCGGCCTTCGGGCGGGCCTCCGACCGTCAGAACGCGCTCGGAACGGGTGGAAATGGAGGCCTGCGCAGAGGGACAGTGTCTCAAAGAGGACTACGTGCACGCGTCGCCCTCTTTTCAAGGCAACTTTTGCCCCTCTGTTAGGGTGGGGCGGGGATATCGTGGTCTCCGGGTGGGACTCCGACCATCAGAACGCGCTCCGAACGGGCGGAAACGGAGGCCTGCGTGGAGGGATAGCTTCTCAAAAAGGACTACCTGTTACCGTGCCGCCCTCTATTCAAGCAACTTTTGGCCCTCTGTCAGGGTGGGGTTGGGAAATCGAGGCCACCGGGTGGGCCTCCGACTTTAGGAACGCTCTCGGAACGGGCAGAAACTGAGGTCTGCACGGACGAACAGCGTCTCAAAGAGGACTAAGTGCACGCATCGCCCTCTTTTCAAGGGAAATTTTGCCCCTCTGTCATGGTGGAGCCGGGAAATCCCGGCCTCCGGGCGGGCCTCCGACGGTCAGAACATGGTCGAAACGGGTGGAAACGGAGGCCTGCGCGTAGGGACAGCGTCTCCAGCAGGATTAGGTGCACCCGTCGCCCTTTTTTCCGGGAAACATTTACCTCTCTGTCAAAGTGGGACCGGGAAATCCCGGCCTTCGGGCGGGCCTCCGACCATCGGAACGCGCTCGGAACGGGCTAAGATGGAGGCCTGCGCGGAGGGACAGCGTCTCAAAGGGGACTAGGTGTGTTCGTGCCGCCCTCTCTTCAGGAAATTTTTGCCTCTCTGTCAGCGTGGGGCCGGGAAATCTCGGGCACTGGGCGGGCCTCCGACCGTCGGAACGTGCTCGGAACAGGCGGAAATGGAGGCCTGCGCGGAGGGACAGCGTTTCAAAGAGGACTAGGTGTGTCCGTGTTGCCCTCTTTTCAGGCAACTTTTGCCTCTCTTCCAGTGTGGGGCCGGGAAAACCCGTCCTACAGTCAGGTTTCCGACTGCAGGAAAGCACTCGGAACGGGCAGAAACGGAGGCCTGCCCGGAGGGACCACGTCACAAAATGGACTACGTACGCGCGTGGCCCTCTTTTGAGGCAACTTTTGCCCCTCTGTCACGGTGTGGCCAGGAAATCCCAACCTCCGGGCAGGCCTGCAATCGTCGGAACGTGATCGGAACGGGCAGAAACGGAGGCCTGTGCAGAAGGACAGCGTCTCCAAGAGGACTCGGTGCGGGCAATTCGCCCTGTTTTCGGGGCAACTTTTTCCCCTTTGTCAGGGAGGGGCCGGGAAATCGCGGCATCCAGGCGGGCCTCCGATCCTCGGAACTCGCTTGGAAGGGGTGGAAACGGAGGCCTGCGTGTAGGGACAGCGTCTCCAACAGGATTAGGTGCTCCTCGCCCTTTTTTCTGGGGCAAGTTTTGCCACCCTGTCATGGTGGAGCTGGGAAATCCCGGGCTCCTGGCGGGCCTCCGACCGTCGGAACACGCTCGGAAAGGGCAGAAACGGAGGCCTGCGTGGAGGGACAGCATCTCAAAGAGGACAAGGTGTGTCCGCGTCGCCCTCTTTTCGGGGCAACATTTTCCCCTCTGTCAGGGTGGGGCCAGGAAATCGTGGCCTCCGGGTGGGCCTCCAACTGTCGGAACGCGCTTGCAACGGATGGAAACGGAGGCCTGCGCAGAGGGACAGCGTCTCCAACAGGAATAGGTGCGTGCGTCACCCTTTTTTCCGAGCAACCTTTGCCTGTCTGTCAGCGTGGGGCCGGGAAATTGCGGCCTCCGGGCAGGCTTGCAAATGTAGGAATGTGCTCAGAACGGGCAGAAACGGAGGCCAGCACGGAATGACAGCATCTCAAAGAGGACTATGTGTGTCCGTGTTGCCCTCTTTCAGGCAACTTTTGGCCCTCTGTCAAGGTGGGGCCGGGAAATCGCGGCCTCTGGGGGGGCCTTCCGACAGTAGGAACGTGCTCGGAATGGGCTGAAACGGAGGCCTGCACGGAATGACAGCATCTCAAAGAGGACTACATGTGCGCTTGGCCCTATTTTCAGGCAACTTTTGCCGCTCTGTCACGGTGGAGCAGGGAAATCCTGGCCTCCAGTCGGCCATACGACCGTCGGAACACACTCGGAAGGCGCGAATACGGAGACCTGCGAGGAGGGACAGCGTCTCCACCAGGATTACGTGCGCGCATCGCCCTTTTTTCCAGGCAACTTTTGCCTCTCTGTCAGTGAGGGGCCGGGAAATGCCGGCCTTCGGGCGGGCCACCGACCATCGGAAAATGCTCGGAACAGACGTAAATGGAAGCCTGGCAGAGGGACAGCCTATCAAAGAGGTCTAGGTGTGTCCGTGTCGCTCTCTTTTCAGGGAACTTTTGGCCTTCTGTCAGGGTGGGGCCCGGAAATAGTGACCTCCGGGCAGGCCGCCAACCGTAGGAACGCGCTCGGAACAGGTGGAAACGGAGGCCTGCGTGGAGGGACAGCGTCTCAAATTTGACTAGGTGTTCGTGCGTCGTCCTGTTTTCGGGGTAAGATTTGCCCCTCTGTCAGGGTGGAGCCAGGAAATCCCGGGCTCCGGGCAGCCTCCGAGCGTCGGAACGCGCTCTGCGTGGAGGGACAGTGTCTCAATGAGGACTTGGTGTGACCGTGTTGCCCTGTTTGCAGGCAACTTTTGGCCTTCTGTCAGGGTGGGGCCGTGAAATCCTGGCCTCCAGACGAACCTACGACCATCGGAACGCTCTCGGAAGTGGTGGAAATAGAAGCCTGCGCGGAGGGAAAGCGTCTCAAAGAGGACTAGGTGTGTGGGCGTCGCCCTGTTTTGGGTGAAACTTTTGCCCCTTTCTCATGGTGGAACTGGGAAATCCCGGCATCCAGGGGGGCCTCCGAGCGTCGGAACGCGCTCTGAATGGGCGGAAACGGAGGCCTGCGCGTATGCACAGAGTCTCCAACAGGATTAGATGCGCGTGTTGCCCTCTTTTCCGGGCAACTTTTGCCTCTCTGTCAGTGTGGGACCCGTAAATTCGGGCTCCGGGCGGGCCTCCGACCTTCGGAACGCGCTCGCAACGGGCGGAAAAAGAGGCCTGCGCAGAGGGACATCGTCTCAAAGAGGACTAAGTGCGTCCGTGTCGCCCTCTTTTCAGGCAACTTTTGGCCCACTGTCAGGGTGGGGCCGGGAAATCGTGTCCTCCGGGCGGGATTCCGCCTGTAGGAACACGGTCAGAACGGGCAGAAACTTGGCCTGCGCAGAGGGACAGCATGTCAAAGAGGACTAGGTGCGAGAGCGTCGCCTTTATTCTGGGCAACTTTTGCCCCTCTGTCCATGAAGCGCAGGGAAATCACAGCCTCCGGGCGGGTGTCCGACCTTAAGAACGCGCTCGGAACAGGCAGAAATGGAGGCCTACGTGGAGGGACAGCGTCTCAAAGAGGACTAGGTGCCCGTGCATGGCCCCTTTTCGGGGCAACTTTTGCCCCTCTGTCAGTGTGGAGCCGGGAAATCGCGGCCTCTGGGCGGGCCTCCGACTGTCGGAATGCGCTCAGAAGGGGCGGAAACGGAGGCCTGCGTGGAGGGACAGCGTCTCCAACAGGATTAGGTAGGCGCTTCGCCATTTTTTCCGGGCAACTTTTGACCCTCTGTCAGCGTGGGGGCGGGAAATCCTGGCCTCTGTGCGGTCCTCTGACTGCTTGAACGCGCTTGGAACGGGTGGAAACGGAGGCCTGGGCAGAGGGAAAGCTTCTCAAAGAAAACTAGGTGCGCACGCGTCGCCCTCCTTTCGGGGCAGCTTTTGCCACTCTGTGTGGGTGGGGCCGGGAAATAGCGGCCTCCGGGCGAGCCTCCGTCAGCCTGAACGTGCTAGGAACGTGTGGAAGCGGAGGCCTGCATGAGGGAAAGCTTCTCAAAGAGGAATATGTGCGCACGTGTCGCCCTGTTTTCGTGGCAACATTTGCCCCTCTGTCAGGGTGTGGCTGGGAAATCCCATCCTTCTGCCCGGACTCCGACAGTTGGAAAGCGCTTGGAATGGCCGAAACGGAGGCCTGCGCGGAGGGACAGCGTCTCCAAGAGGACCAGGTGCGCGCGCGTTGCCCTGTTTTCGGGGCAACTTTTGCCCTTCTGTCAGCTTGGGGCCGGGAAATCTCGGCCTCCGGGCAGGCCGCCAAACGTCGGAACACGCTCGGACCGGGTGGAAGTGGAGGCCTGTGCGAGGGAGAACGTCTCAAAGAGGACTAGGTGTGTCCGCGTGGCCCTCTGTTCGGGGCGACTTTTGCCCCTCTCTGAGAGTGGGGCTGGGAAATCGCGGCCACCGGGCGGGCCTCCAACCGTCGGAACGCACTCGGAATGGATGGAAACGGAGGCTTGCGCGGAGGGACAGCGTCTCCAAGACAACTAGGTGGAAGCGAATCCCCCTGTTTTCGGGGCAACGATAGCCCCACTGTCAGCATTGGGGCAGGAAATCTCAGCCTCTTGGCGGGACTTCGATCGTCGTAACGCGCTCGGAACGGGCGGAAGCGGAGGCCTACGCGGAGGGACACCATCTCAAAGAGTACTAGGTGTGTCCACATGGCCTTCTTTTCAGGGCAACTTTTGCCCCTCTGTCAGGGTGGGGCCGGGAAATCGCGGCCACCGGGCGGGCCTCCAACCGTCGGAACGCACTCAGAATGGATGGAAACGGAGGCCTGCGCGGAGGGACAGCGTCTCCAAGAGGACTTGGTGGACGTGCGTCCCCCTGTTTTCGGGGCAACGGTAGCCCCACTGTCAGCGTGGGGCCATGAAATCTCGGCCTCGGGGTGGGCCGCCGACCGTCGGAACTCACTCGGAATGGGCGGAAGCGGAGGCCTGTGCAAGGGAGAACGTCTGAAAGAGGACTAGGTGTGTCCGCGTGGCCCTCTTTTGGGGCAACTTTTGGCCCTCTGTCAGGTCGGAGCGGGGAAATCACGGCCTCTGGGCGGGCCTCCGACGTCGGAACGCACTCGGAACGGCGGAAACGGATTCCTGCGCAGAGGGACAGTGTCTCAAAGGGGACTAGGCATGTCCGCGTCACCCTCTTTTCGGGGCAACTTTTGGCCCTCTGTCAGGGTGGGGCTGGGAAATCGCGGCCTCCAGCCGGGCCTCCACCATCGGAACGTGCTCGGAACGGTCAGAAATGGAGGCCTGCGCGAGGGACAGCGTCTCAAAGAGAACTAAGTGGACACGCGTGCCCGCTTTTGGGGCAACTTTTTCCCCTCTGTCAGGGTTGGGCCGGGAAATCTTGGCCTCCAGGAGGGCCTCCAACCGTCGGAACGTGCTCGGAACTGGTGGAAACGGAGGCCTACGTGAGGGACAGCGTCTCAATGAGGACTAGGTGTGTCAGCATCGCCCTCTTTTCGGGGCAACTTTTTCCCCTCTGTCAGGTTGGGGCTGGGAAATCGCGGCCTTTGGGCTGGCCTCCGACTGTCGGAACGCACTCGGAACGGGTGGAAACGGAGGCCTGCATGAGGGACAGCGTCTCAAAAAGGACTAGGTTTTCCACGTAGCCCTCTTTTTGGGGCAACTTTTGCCTCTCTGTCAGGGTGGGGCCGGGAAATCGCAGGCTTCGGGCGTGCTTTCAACCGTAGAAACGGGGTTGGTGCAGGCGGAAACGGAGTCCTGCGCGGAGGGACACGATCTGAAAGAAGACTATTTGTGTCCTCGTGGCCCTCTTTTCGGGGCAACTTTTGCCCCTCTGTCAGAATTGGGCCGGGAAATCCTGGCCTCCCGGCGGGCCTCCAACTGTAGGAACACTCTTGGAATGTGCCCAAACGGAGGCCTGCGCTGAGGGACAGCGCCTGAGAGAGGACTAGATGAGCGCCTCGCCCTGTTTTCCCGGCAACTTTGGCTCTCTGTCAGGGTGGGGCCGTGAAATTCCGGCCTTTGGGCTGCCCTCCGACTGTCGGAACACGCTCGGAAAGGGCGGAAATGGAGGCCTGCACGGTGGGACAGCATCTCAAATAGGACTAGGTGTGTCCGTGTGGCCCTCTTTTTGGGGCAACATTTTCCCCTATGTCAGGGTAGGGCCGGGAAATCATGGCCTCTGGGCGGGCCTCCGACTGTCGGACCGCGCTCGGTAATGGCTGAAACGGAGGCCATCCCGGACGGAAAGCGTCTCAAAGAGGACAAAGTGTGTCCACATCACACTCATTTCAGGGCAACTTTTGCCCCTGTGTCAGGCTGGGGCCGGGAAATCGTGGCTGCCGGACGGGACTCCGACCGTCGGAACGCGCTTGGAACACACGGAAACGGAGGCCTGCGCGGCGGGACAGCGCCTCAAAGAGGACTAGGTGCCTTCGTCGCCCTGTTTTCTGGGCTACTTTTGCCACTCTGTCAGGCTGGGTCCTGGAAATGCTGGCATCGGGCGGGCCTCCGACCGTCGTAACGTGCTCGGTATGGGCAGAAACGGAGGCCTGCACGGAGGGACAGCGTCTCAAAGAGCACTAGGTGTGTCCGTGTGGCCCTGTTTTCGGAGCAACTTTTGCCCTCTGTCAGGGTGGAGCCAGGAAATCGCAGCCTTCGGGCGGGCCTCCGCCCCTCGGAAGGTGCTCGGAACACACGGAAACGGATGCTTGCGCGGCGGGACAGCGTCTCAAAGAGGACTTGGTGTGTCCACGTCGCCCTGTTTTCGGGGCAACTTTTGCCCTCTGTCAGGGTCGAGCTGGGACGTCGTGGCCTTGCGGCGGGCCTCAGACCGTCGGAACGCGCTCTGAACAGGTGGAAACGGAGGCCTGCATGAGGGACAGCGTCTCAAAAAGGACTAGGTTTTCCGCGTAGCCCTCTTTTCGGGGCAACTTTTGCCTCCCTGTCAGGGTGGGGCCGGGAAATCGCAGGCGTTGGGCGGGCCTCCGACCGTCGGAACGCGCTCGGAACACGCAGAAATGGATGCTTGTGCGGCGGGCAGCATCTCAAAGAGGACTTGATGTGTCCACGTTGCCCTGTTTTTGGGGCAACTTTTGCCGTCTCTCAGGGTGTAGCCGGGAAATCGCGGCCATTGGGTGGGCCTCCGACCGTTGGAACGCGCTCTGAACAGGCGGAAACGGAGGCCTGCATGAGGGACAGCGTCTCAAACAGGACTAGGTTTTCCGTGTCGCCCTCTTTTCGGGGCAAGTCTTGCCCATCTGTCAGGTTGGGGCCGGGAAATCACAGCCTTCGGGCGGGCCTTCAACTGTAGAAACGCGGTTGGTGCAGGCGGAAACGGAGTCCTGCGCGGAGGGACACGATCTGAAAGAAGACAAGTTGTGTCCTCGTGGCCTTCTTTTCGGGGCAACTTTTGACCCTCTGTCAGAGTTGGGCCGGGAAATCCTGGCCTCCCAGCGGGCCTCCATCCGTAGGAACACGCTCGGAATGGGTGGAAACGGAGGCCTGCGCGGAGGGACAGCGCCTGAAAGAGGACTAGATGCGCGCCTCGCCCTGTTTTCCTGGCAACTTTGGCTCTCTGTCAGGGTGGGGCCGTGAAATTCCGGCCTTTGGGCGGCCCTCCGACTGTCGGAACGCGCTCGGAAAGGGCGGAAATGGAGGCCTGCACGGTGGGACAGCGTCTCAAATAGGACTAGGTGTGTCCGTGTGGCCCTCTTTTTGGGGCAAGTTTTTCCCCTATGTCAGGGTAGGGCCGGGAAATCGTGGCCTCTGGGCGGGCCTCCGACTGTCGGACCGTGCTCGGTAATGGCTGAAACGGAGGCCATCCTGGACGGAAAGCGTCTCAAAGAGGACAAAGTGTGTCCACATCACTCTCATTTCAGGGCAACTTTTGCCCCTGTGTCAGGCTGGGGCCGGGAAATCGTGGCTGCCGGACGGGACTCCGACCGTCGGAACGCGCTCGGAACACACGAAAACGGAGGCCTGCGCGGCGGGACAGCGCCTCAAAGAGGACCAGGTACACGCGTCGCCCTGTTTTCTGGGCAACTTTTGCCACTCTGTCAGGCTGGGTCCTGGAAATCCTGGCATCGGACGGGCCTCCAACCGTCGTAACGCGCTCGGTATGGGCAGAAACGGAGGCCTGCATGGAGGGACAGCGTCTCAAAGAGCACTAGGTGTGTCCGTGTGGCCCTGTTTTCGGAGCTACTTTTGCCCTCTGTCAGGGTGGAGCCGGGAAATCGCAGCCTTCGGGCGGGCCTCCGACCATCGGAACGTGCTCGGAACGGGCGGAAACGGAGGCCTGCACGAGGGACAGCGTCTCAAAGAGGACTATGCATGCCCGCATGACCCTCTTTTTGGGGCAACTTTTGGAGCTCTGTCAGGATGGGGCCGGGAAATCGCGGCCTCTGGCGGGCCTCTGACCGTCGGAACGCGCTCGGAATGGGTGGAAATGGAGGCCTGCGCGGAGGGACAGTGTCTCAAAGGGGACTAGGTGTGTCCGTGTCGCCCTCTTTTTGGGGCAACTTTTGGCCCTCTTTCAGTTTGGGGCCGGGAATCGCAGCCTTTGGGCTGGCCCCCGTCCGTCGGAACGCGCTTGGAACACGCGGAAACGGAGGCCTGCGCGGCGGGACAGCGTCTCAAAGAAGACTAGGTGTGTTCCCTTCTCCCTCTTTTCGGGGCAACTTTTGCCTCTCTGTCTGGGTGGGGCCGGGAAATTGCAATCTTCGGGCGGGCCTCCGACCGTCAGAACGCGCTCTGAACAGGCAGAAACGGAGGCCTGCATGAGGGACAGCGTCTCAAAGGGAGTAGGTTTTCCGCGTCGCCCTCTTTTCGGGGCAACTTTTGCCTCTCTGTCAAGGTGGGGCCGGGAAATCGCAGCATTTGGGCGGGCCTCCGACCATCGAAACGAGGTCGGTACAGGCAGAAACGGAGGCCTGCACGGAGGGACGGCGTCGCAAAGAATACTTGGTGTGTCCGTGTGGCGCTCTTTTTGGGAAACTTTTGCCCCTCTGTCAGTGTGGGGCCGGGAAATCGCGGCCTCCGAGTGGGACTCTGATCGTCGGAATGCGCTCGGAATTGCCGGAAACAGAGGCTTGCGCGGAGGGACAGCGTCTCAAAAGGACTAGTTGCGTGATTCACCCTCTTTTCGGAGAAACTTTTGGCCCTCTGTCAGAGTGGGGCAGGGAAATCCCGGCCTTTGGGTGGGCCTCGAACCATCGAAACACGGTCGGTGCGGTCAGAAACGGAGGCCTGCAGGAGGGACAGCATCTCAAAGAGGTCTAGGTGTGTCCGAGTCGCCCTCATTTCGGGGCAACTTTTGCCCCTCTGTCAGTGTGGGGCCGGGAAATCGTGGCCTTTGGGCGGGCATCCGACCGATGGAACGCGCTCTGAACGGGCGGAAAAGGAGGTCTGCGCGGAGGAACAGCGTGTCACAGGAAACTAGGTGCGCGTGCGTCTCTCCGTTTCGGGGCAACTTTTGCCCTCCTGTCAGAAAGGGGCCTGGAAATCGCGGCCTCAGGGTGGGCCTCCGAACATCGAAACGCGCTCGGAACGGGCGTAAACGGAGGCCTGCATGAGGGACAGCGTCTCAAAGAGGACTGGGTTACTCCGCATGGCCCTTTCTTCGTGGCAACTTTTGCCCCCCTGTCAGGCTGGGGCCGGGAAATCTCGGCCTCCGGGTGGGCCTCAGACCGTCGGAACGTGCACGGAACGGGTGGAAACGGAGGCCTCCGCGGAGGGACAGCGTGTCCAAGAGGACTAGGTACGCGCGCAACCCCTCTTTTCGGGGCAACTTTTGCCCCCCTGTCAGGCTGGGGCCGGGAAATCTCGGCCTCCGGGTGGGCCTCCGAACATCGAAACACGCTCAGAATGTGCAGAAATGGAGGCCTGTGCGGAGGGACAGTGTGTCCAAGAGGACTAGGTACGTGCGTGTCCCCCTGTTTTCGGGGCAACTTTTTCACCTCTGTCAGCGTGGGGCCAGGAAATACAGGCCTTCAGGGGGGCCTCCGACCCTCGTAACACGCTCGGAATTGGCGGAAACGGAGGCCTGCGCGAGGGACAGCGTCTCTAAGAGGACTTGGTGTGTCCGCGTGGCCCTCTTTTCGGGGCAACTTTTGCCCCACTGTCAGGGTGGAGCTAGGAAATCCCGGCCTCCGGGCAGGCCTCTGACTGTTGAAACCCGCTCGGAACGGGTGCAAACGGAGGCCTGTGCGGAGGGTCAGTGTCTCAAGGAGGACTAGTTGTGTCCGTGTCACTGACTTTTTGTGCAACACTTGCACCTCTGTCAGGGTGGGGCCGGGAAATCCCGGCCTCCGGGCAGGCCTCCGACTGTCGAAACGCACTCGGAACGGGCGGAAGCGGAGGCCTCCGCGGAGGGACAGCGTCTCCAAGAGGACTAGGTGGACGCGCGTCCCCCTGTTTTCAGGGCAACGTTTGCCCATATGTCCGCGTGGGGCTGGGAAATCTCGGCCTCCGGATGGGCTTCAGACCCGCGGAACGCGCTCAGAGCGGGTCGAAACGGAGGCCTGCGCGGACGGACAGTGTCTCCAAGAAGACAATCTACGTGCGTGTCACCCTGTTTTCGGGGCAACTTTTGCCCCTCTGTCAGTGTGGGGCCAGGAAATACCGGCCTGCGGGGGGGCCTCTGACCGTCGTAACACGCTCGGTATGGGCGGAAACCAAGCCTTGCGGGAGGTACAGCATCTCAAAGAGGACTAGGTGTCCCCACGTCGCCCTGTTTTCTGTGCAATTTTTGCCCCTCTGTCTGGGTGGGGACAGGAAATCGAGGACCACGGCCGGGCCTCCGACCGTCGGAACGCGCTCAGAACGGGCGGAAATGGAGGCCTGCGCAGAGGGACAGCTTCTCAAAGAAAACTAGGGGCGCACGCATCGCCCTCATTTCGGGGCAACTTTTGCCAAACTGTGAGGGTGGGGCCGGGTAATCGTGGTCTTCAGGCGGGGCTCCGACCGTCAGAACCCTCTCGGAACGGGCGAAAACGGAGGCCTGCGCGAGGGAAAGTGTCTGAAAGTGGATTAGGTGCGCGCGTGTCACCCTGTTTTTGGGGCAACTTTTGCCTTTAAGTCAGGGTGGGGCCGGGAAATACCGGGGTTCCGCGGGCCTCCGACTTTCAGAACGCGCTCGGAATGCTCAGAAATGGAGGCCTGCCCGGAGGGACAGCTTCTCAAAGAAAACTAGTGGCGCGCGCGTGGCACTCCTTTCGGGGCAACTTTTGCCCAGATTGAGTGTGGGTCCGGGAAATCGCAGCCTCCAGGCGGGCCTCCGACCGTTGGAACGCTCTCGGAAAGGGCGAAAACGGAGGCCTGCGTGAAGGGACAGCGCCTCAAAGAGGAACAGGTGTGCGCGTCGCCCTGTTTTCCGGGCAACTTTTACCTCTCTGTCAGAGAGGGGCCGGTAAATCCCTGCCTTCGGGCGGGCCTCTGACTGTCGCAGTGCGCTCGGAACGGGCGGAAAAGGAGGCCTGTGTGGAGGGACAGCCTCTCACAGAAAACTAGGTTTCCGTGCATCGCCCCCCTTACGGGGCAACTTTTGCCCCTCTGTCAGTGTGGCGCCGGAAAATTGGGGCTTCCGGGCGGGCCTCCGACCGTCAGAACGCACTCAGAACGGGCGGAAACGGAGGCCTGCATGAGGGACAGCGTCTCAAAGAGGACTAGGTGTGTCCGCGTGACCATGTTTTCGGGACAACTTTTACCCCTCTGTCAGGTTGGTGCCGGGAAATCGCAGCCTTTGGGCGGGACTCCGACTGTTGGAACGCACTCGGAATGGGCGGAAACGGAGGCCTGCGCGGGCGGGCAGCGTCTCAAAGAGAACTAGTTGTGTCCGCATATCCCACTTTTCAGGGCAATTTTGCCAATCTGTCAATGGGGGGCCAGGAAACCGCGGCCTCCGGGCTGGTCTCTGACCAACGGAACGCTCTTGGAACGGGCGGAAATGGAGGCCTGCACGGAGGGACAGCGCCTGAAGGAGGACTAGGTGCGAGCGCTTCGCCCTGTTTTCCGGGCAACTTTTGCCCCTCTTTCAGAGTGGAGCCGGGAAATCACGGCCTCCGGGCGGGCCTCCGACCGTCGGAACGCACTCGGAACGGGCGAAAGCGGAGGCCTGCATGAGGGACAGCGTCACAAAGAAGACTAGGTGTGTCCGCGTGACCTTCTTTTCGGGACAACTTTCCCCCTCTGTCAGGGTAGAGCCGGGAAATTGCGGCCTCTGGGCGGGCCTCCGACCGGCAGAACACACTCGGAATGATCGGAAACGGATTCCTGCGCGGAAGGACAGCCTCTAAACGTGGACTATGTGTGTCCGCGTCACCCTCTTTTCGGGGCAACTTTTGGCCCTCTGTCAGGGTTGGGCCGGGAAATGGCGGCCTCCAGACGGTCCTCCAACCGTCGGAACCCGCTCCGAATGGGTGGAAACAGAGGCCTGCTCGGGGGGACAGCGTCTAAAAGAGGACTGGGATTGTCCACGTGGCCCTCTTTTCGGGGCAACTTTTGCCCCTCTGTCATGGTGGGGCCGGGAAATCGCAGCCTCCGGGCCTGCATCCGAATGTGGAACGTGCTCGGAACCGGCGGAAACGGACTCCTGCGTGGAGGGACACCTTCTCAAAGAAGACTAGGTGTGTCCGCGTGGCCCTCTTTTCAGGGCAACTTTTGCCCCTCTGTCAGAGTGGGGCCAGGATATCGCAGCCCCTGGGCGGGCCTCCGACCGACGGAACGCTCTCGGAAAGGGCGGAAATACAAGCCTACGTGGAGGGACAGCGTCTCCAAGAAAACTAGGTTTGCGCATGTCGCCCTCCTTTCGGGGCAAATTATGCCACTTTGTCAGGATGGGGGCGGGAAATAACGGCCTCTGGGTGGGCCTCTGACCGTCGGAACCCACTCGGAACAGGTGGAAAAGGAGGCCTGCGTGAAAGACAGTGTCTCAAAGAAGACTAGGTGCACGCGCGTTGCCCCATTTTGGGGGAAACCTTTGCCCCTCTGTTAGGGTGGGGCCTGGAAATCCTGGCCTTCGTGCGGGTCTCCGACCGTCGGAACGCGCTCGGTATGGGCAGAAATTGAGGCCTGCGCAGACGGACAGCATCTCAAGCAGGACTAAGTGTGTCCGCGTCGCCCTCTTTCCCTTAGCTTTTGCCCCCGTATCAGGGTGGGGCTGGGAAATCGCCAACTCCGGGCGGGCCTCCAACCATCGGAACGCACTCGGAACAGGCAGAAATGGAGGCCTGCCCGGAGGGACAGCCTCTGCAAGAGGACAAGGTGTGCCCGCGTGGCCCTCTTTTTGGGGCAACTTTTCCCTTCTGTCAGACTGGGGCCGGGAAAACGCAGCCTCCGTGCAAGCCTCCGACCATCGGAACGCGCTCCAAACAAGCGGAAATGGAGGCTTGCGCGGAGGCACAGCGTCTCTAAGAGGACTAGGTGCGTGAGCATCCCCCTGTTTTCGGGACAACTTTAGCCACACTTTCACCGTGGGCTCGGGAAATCTCGGCCTCCGGGCAGTCCTCCAACCGTCGGAACGCGCTTCGAACAGGCGGAAGCAGAGCACTGTGCGGAGGGACACCGTCTCAAAGAGTACTAGGTGTGTCCGTGTCACCCTCTTTTCGGGGCAACTTTTGGCCCTCTGTCAGGGCAGAGCCGGGAAATCATGGCCTCTGGGCGGGCCTCCGACTGTCGGAACGCACTCGCAACGGCAGAAATGGATTCCTGCGCGGAGGGACACCGTCTCAAAGAGTACTAGGTGTGCCCACGTGGCCCTCTTTTCAGGGCAACTTTTGCCCCTCTGTCAGAGTGGGGTCAGGATATCGCGGCCCCTGGGTGGGCCTCCGACCAACGGAACGCTCTCGGAAAGGGCGGAAATACAGGCCTGCTCAGAGGGACAGCGTCTCCAAGAGGACTAGGTGGACGCGCATCCCCCTGTTTTCGGGGCAACGTTTGCCCCTCTGTCAGCGAGCGGCTGGGAATTTTCGGGCTCCAGGCGGGCCTCAGACCGTCGGAACGCGCTCGGAATGGGTAGCAACTGAGGGATGCGTGCAGGGGCAGCGTCTCCAAGAGGACTTGGTTTGTCCGCGTCACCCTCTTTTTGGGGCAACTTTTCCCCCTCTGTCAGCATGGGGCCGGGAAATCCTGGACTCCGGGGGGGACTCCGACCGTCGGAACATTCTCGGAACGGGCAGAAACGGAGGCCTGAGTGAGGGACAGCGTCTCCAAGAGGACTAGGTTTATCCACGTCACCCCTTTGCGGGGAAACTTTTGGCCCTGTGTTAGGGTTGAGACAGGAAATCCCGGCCACCGGGTTGGACTCCAACCGTCGGAACGCGCTCGGAACGGGCGGCAACGGACCCCTGCGCGAGGGACAGTGTCTCCTAGAGGTCTAGGTGTGTCCGCATCACCGTCATTTCGGGGCACCTTTTGCCCCTCTGTCAGCGTGGGGCCGGGAAATCTAAGCCTCCGGGTGGGCCTCCGACCGTCGGAACACGATCGGAACGGGCAAAACGGAGTCCTGCGCGGAGGGACAGCGTCCCCAAGAGGACAAGGAGCGCACGCGTCCCCCTGTTTTGGTGCAACTCTTGCCCCTCTGTCAGGGTGGAGGCAGGAAATCCCGTCCTCCGGGTGGGCCTCTGACCGTCGGCACGCACTCGGAACGGGCGGAAACGGAGGCCTGCACAGAGGAACAGCATCCCAAAGAGGACTAGGTGTGTCCGCATCACCCTCTTTTCTGGGCAACTTTTGGCCCTCTGTCAGGGTGGGGCCGGGAAATCGCGGCCTCTGAGCGGGACTCCGATCTTCGGAATGCGCTCGGAATTGCCGGAAACAGGGCCTGCGGAGAGGGACAGCGCCTCAAAAGGACTAGTTGCGCGCGTCACCCTCTGTTCGGGGAAACTTTTGGCCCTCTGTCAGAGTGGGGCTGGGAAATCCCGGCCTTTGGGTGGGCCTCCAACCGTCGAAACGCGGTCGGTACTGTCAGAAATGGAGGCCTGCAAGGAGGGACAGCGTCTGAAAGAGGACTAGGTATGTCCGAGTCGCCCTCTTTTCGGGGCAACTTTTGTCCCTCTGTCAGGGTGGGGGCGGGAAATCCCGGCCCCCGTGCAAACCTCCGAATGTCGGAACGTGCTCGGAACGGGCGGAAACGGATTTCTGCGCGGAGGGACAGCGTCTCAAAGGGGACTAGTGTGTCCGCGTCACCCTCTTTTCAGGGCAAACTTTGCTCCTCTGTCAGGGTGGGGCGAGGAAATCATGGCCGCCGGCGGGACTCCGACCATCGGAACGTGCTCTGAACGGGCGGAAACAGAGGCCTGTGTGGAGGGACAGCATCTCAAAGAGGACTAGGTGTGTCCACATCGCCCTCTTTTCGGGGCAAGTCTTGCCCATCTGTCAGAGTGGGGTTGGGAAATCGCGGCCTTTGAGCGGGCCTCCGACTGTCGGAACGCGGTCGAAATGGGTGGAAACGGGGGCCTGCGCGTAGGGACAGCGTCTCAAAGAATACTAGGTGTGTCCACGTCGCCCTCTTTTTGGGCTAAATTTTGCCCCTCTTTCAGGGTGGGGCCGGGAAATCGCAGCCTCCGGGCGTGCATAGGAACGTGGAACGTGCTCGCAACAGGCAGAAACGGAGGACTGCGCAGAGAGACTCCATCTCAAATAAGACTAGATGTGTCTGCGTGCCCGTCTTTTCAGGGCAACGTTTTGCCCCTCTGTCAGACTGGGGCCGGGAAATCCCGGCCTCCGGGTGGGCCTCCGTCCATAGGAACACACTTGAAATATACGGAAACAGAGGCCTGCGCGGAGGGACAGCGCCTCAAAGAGGACTAGATGCGGGCGTCGCCCTGTTTTCCGGGCAACTTTTGCGTATCTGTCAGGGTGGGGCCGGAAATCTCGGCCCCCGGGCGGGACTTTGACCGTCACAACACGCTCGTAATGGGCGGAAGGGAGTCCTGCGTGGAGGAACAGCGTCTCAAAGAGGACTAGGAGTGTCCACGTGGCCTTCGTTTCAGGGGAACTTTTGCCCCTCTCTCAGGGTGGGGCCGGAAATCGCGGCCTCCGGGCTGGACTCCGACCGTCGGAACGCGCTCTGAACAAGCAGAAATGGAGGCCCCCGCAAAGGGACAGCGTCTCCAAGAGGACTAGGTGCGCGCACATCCCCCTCTTTTCGGGGCAACTTTTGGCCCTCTGTCAGGGTGGGCCGGGAAATCGCGACCTCCGGGCGGGCCTCCGACCATCAAAACGTGCTCGGAAAGGGCGGAAATGGAGGCCAGTGCGAGGGACAGTGTCTCAAAGGGGACTAGATGTGTCCGGGTCACCCTCTTTTTGGGGAAAGTTTTGGGCCTCTCTCAGGGTGGGGCCAGGAAATCGCGGCCTCCGGGTGGGCCTCCGACAATCAGAATGTCCTCGGAATCGGCGGAAAAAGAGGCCTGTGCAAGGGACAGCGTCTCAAAGAGGACTATGTGTGTCCGCGTGGCCCTCTTTTCGGAGCAACATTTGGACCTCGGTCGGGGGGGGGCCGGGAAATCGCGGCCTCCGGGCGGTCCTCCAACCATCTGAACGTGCTCAGAACGAGCAGAAACAGAGGCCTGTGCGGAGGGACAGCATCTCAAAGGGGACTAGGTGTGTCCGCGTGGCCCTCTTTTCGCGACAACTTTTGGACCTCTGTCAGGGTGGGGCCGGGAAATCGCGACCTCTGGTATGGCCCCGACCGTCGGAATGCGCACGGAATGGGCGGAAACGGATTTCTGCGTGGAGTGACAGTGTCTCAAAGGGGACTAGGGGTGTCCGGGTCACCCCCTTTTTGACGAAACTTTTGGACTTCTGTCAGGGTGGGGCCGGGAAAACGCGGCCTCAGGGCGGGCCTCCGACTGTCGGAACGCACTCGGTAAGCACTGAAATGGATGCCTGCGTGGAGCTACAGCGTCTCAAAGAGGACTAGGTGTCTCTGGGTCACCCTCTTTCCGGGGCAACTTTTGCTCCTCTGTCAGGGTGGGGCCAGGAAATCGTGGCCGCCAGCGGGACTCCGACCGTCAGAATACGCTCAGAATGGCGGAAACGGAGGCCTGCGCGGAGGGACAAAGTCTCAAAGAGGACTAGGTTTGTTCGCGTCGCCCTGTATTCGGGGCAACTTTTGTCCCTCTGTGATGGTGGGCCGGGAAATCGCGGCCTCCGGTCGGGCCTCTGACCGTCAGAACGCGCTCGGAACGGGCGGAAACGGAGGCCTGCTTGGAGCGACAGCATCTCAAAGAGAACTAGGTATGTCCGCGTCGCCCTTTTTTCGGGGCGTGTCTTGCCCATCTGTCAGGGTGGGCTGTGAAATCGCAGCCTCTGAGCGGGCTTCCGACTGTCGGAACGCGCTTGGTAAGGGCAGAAACGGAGGCCTGCGTGTAGGGACAGCGTCTGAAAGAGGACTTGGTGCGCGCGCGTCGTCCTGTTTTCGGGGCAAGACTTGCCCATATGTCAGGGTGGGGCCGGGAAATCGCGGCCTCTGTGCAGGCCTCCGCTTGCCGGAACGCGCTCGGTAAGGGCAGAAACTGAGGCCTGCATGAGGGACAGCGTCTCAAAGAGGACTAGGTGTGCACGCGTCGGCCTCTTTTCGGGGCGAGTCTTGCCCGTCTGTCAGGGTGGGGCCGGGAAGATGCGGCCTCCGGGCGGGACTCCGACCGTCGGAACGCGCTCGGAATGGGCGGAAACGGAGGCCTGGGTGGACGGACAGTGTCTCAAAGAGGAATAGGTGTGTCCAGGTGGCCCTCTTTTCGGGGCAGCTTTTGCCCCTCTGTCAGGTTGGGGCCGGGGAATCACGGCCTGTGGGCGGGCCTCCGACCGTCAGAACGCGCTCCGAACACGTGAAAATGGAGGTCTGCAGGGCGGGGCAGCGTCTCAAAGAGGACTAGGTGTGTCCACGTGGCCCTCTATTCGGGCCAAGTTTTGCCCCTCTGTCAGGGTAGGGCCGGAAATCCCGGCCTCCGGGCGGGACTCCGTCAGTCGCAACGCGCTCGGAATGGGCAGAAATGGAGGCCTGCATGGAGGGACACTGTCTCAAAGAGGACAAGGTGTGCGCGCGTCGCCTTGTTTTCGGGGCAACCTTTGCCCCTCTGTCAGGGTGGGGCCGGGAAATCCCAGCCTTCGGGCGGGCCTCCCACAGTCGGAACGCGCTCGGTACTGGCAGAAAGGGAGGCCTGCGCTGAGGGACAGCATCTCAAAATGGACTAGTTGTGTCCGCGTCCGCCTCTTTTCGGGGGAAGTCTTGCCCCTCAGTCAGGGAAGGGCCGGGAAATCGCGGCCTCCGGGTGGGCCTCCGACCTTCAGAACGTGCTCGGAACGGGCGGAAATGGAGGCCTGAGTGAGGGACAGTGTCTCAAAGAGGATTATGTGTGTCCGTGCGGCAATCTTTTCGCGGCAACATTTGGACCTCTGTCAGGGTGGGCCCGGGAAATCGCGGCCTCTGGGCTGGCCTCCGACCGTCGGAACGCTCACGGAATGGGGGGAAACGGATTTCTGCGCGGAGGGACAGCATCTCAAAGAGGACTATTTGTGTCCGTGTGGCCCTTTTTTCGGAGCACTTTTGCCCCTCTGTCAGGTTGGAGCCGGGAAATCGCATCCTCAGGGCAGTCCTCCGACCGTTGGAAGGCGAACGGGACAGGCGGGAACAGAGGACTGGTCAGAGGGACAGCGCCTCAAGGAGGAGTAGGTGCGCGCGTCGCCCTGTTTTCCGGGCAACTTTTGGCCCTCTGTAAGGGTGGAGCTGGGAAATCGCGGCCTCTGGGTGGGTGGGTCTCTGACCATTGGAACGTGCTCGGAACGGGCGGAAGTAGAGGCCTGAGTGAGGGAAAGCGTCTCAAAGGGGACTAGGTGTGTCTGTGTCACCCTCTTTTCTGGGCAACTTTTGCCCCTCTGTCACAGTTGGGCCGGGAAATCGTGGCCTCCGGGCGGACGTCCGACCGTCGAACACGCTCAGAACAAATGGAAACGGAGGCCTGCCCGGAGGGACAGTGTCTCCAAAAGGACTGGGTGCGCGCGCATCCCCCTGTTTTCGGGGCAACGTTGGCCCCACTGTCAGGGTGGGGACGGGAATTTGCGGCCTCCGGGCGGGCCTCCGACCATCGGAATGTCCTCGGAACGGGCGGAAACGGAGGCCTGCGCGAGGGACAGCGTCTCAAAGAGGACTTGGTGTGTCCGCATGGCCCTCTTTTTGGGGCAACTTTTTCCCCTATTTCGGGGTAGGGCTGGGAAATCGCGGCCACTGGGGGGGTCTCCGAGCATCGGAACGCGATCGGTACGGGCAGAAACGGAGGCCTGCGCGGAGGGACAGCCTCTCAAAGAGGACTAGGTGTGTCCGCGTCACCCACTTTTTGGGGGAACTTTTGGGCCTCTGTCAGGGTGGGGCCAGGAAATCGCCACCTCTGGGCGGGCCTCTGACTGTCAGAACGTGCTCAGAATAGGTGGAAACGGAGGCCTGCGCGGAGGGACAGCGCCTCCAAGAGGACTGGGCGCATGCCTGGGG